>NW_023365750.1:31190-45549 GCF_000003815.2 Branchiostoma floridae
GTCCGCCAGTGCGGTCACATGGACCTACCTGACACGGCAGCATCGTTCTCTCGTGCCTTGACGGCCCGGGAACTCCACCACCGCGATCGAAGTCGGCTGGAGCCGCAGACACAATCCGCCCGCCCACGGCTGACAGCTCGGCCGGTGCAGAGCCCGTTGGCACCGCCGGAGAGGGAAAAGTCACCGGACCATCCCGACTTTTCTCTCCGTGGGCATGTTCCCCGCACACCCACGGTCACTGCCGATCCATCCCGGACTCGACAGCCACCGGCAGAAACCCGTCAGGCTCCGCGGAAAGCCGAGCTAGTCAAAAAACGACCACTCTCTCAAGGTAGATTCAGCGACCCACGACCTGGTCAGACACCCTGTAGAGCACTTTTTTGAAAAATGCTCCACGGGGTGGGTGCCGGGGCCTGGTGACCTGATCACCGCCGGCTGTCCGGACCCGACCCGGTCGACCCCGATCGGCGCCAACCGGCCTTTGGCACCGACACCCGGCCCGCCAAAGCGGTCACTGGGACCTGCCTTACGTGACCGGGGACCTGCCTTACGCAACCGGGGACGGTCACGGGTTTTGCCTCAGCGCAGAGAGGCTAATACATAGCCAATACTTAATGTATTACGCCATGTCTGCAACACGGTCAGAGCCGGTACGGTCCACTCCGGCCCCGTGTGCCGTTACTTCGTCCGCCAGTGCGGTCACATGGACCTACCTGACACGGCAGCATCGTTCTCTCGTGCCTTGACGGCCCGGGAACTCCACCACCGCGATCGAAGTCGGCTGGGGCCGGAGACACAAACCGCCCGCCCACGGCTGACAGCTCGGCCGGTGCAGAGCCCGTTGGCACCGCCGGAGAGGGAAAAGTCACCGGACCATCCCGACTTTTCTCTCCGTGGGCGTGTTACCCGCACACCCACGGTCACTGCCGATCCATCCCGGACTCGACAGCCACCGGCAGAAACCCGTCAGGGTCCTACTACCGCCGTACCATAGCTAATACATAGCCAATACTTAATGTATTACGCCATGCCTGCAACACGGTCAGGGTCGGTACGGTCCACTCCGGCCCCGTGTGCCGTTACTTCGTCTGCCAGTGCGGTCACATGGACCTACCTGACACGGCAGCATCGTTCTCTCGTGCCTTGACGGCCCGGGAACTCCACCACCGCGATCGAAGTCGGCTGGAGCCGGAGACACAAACCGCCCGCCCACGGCTGACAGCTCGGCCGGTGCAGAGCCCGTTGGCACCGCCGGAGAGGGAAAAGTCACCGGACCATCCCGACTTTTCTCTCCGTGGGCGTGTTCCCCGCACACCCACGGTCACTGTCGATCCATCCCGGACTCGACAGCCACCGGCAGAAACCCGTCAGGGTCCTACTACCGCCGTACCATAGCTAATACATGGCCAATACTTAATGTATTACGCCATGCCTGCAACACGGTCAGGGTCGGTACGGTCCACTCCGGCCCCGTGTGCCGTTACTTCGTCTGCCAGTGCGGTCACATGGACCTACCTGACACGACAGCATCGTTCTCTCGTGCCTTGACGGCCCGGGAACTCCACCACCGCGATCGAAGTCGGCTGGAGCCGGAGACACAAACCGCCCGCCCACGGCTGACAGCTCGGCCGGTGCAGAGCCCGTTGGCACCGCCGGAGAGGGAAAAGTCACCGGACCATCCCGACTTTTCTCTCCGTGGGCATGTTCCCCGCACACCCACGGTCACTGCCGATCCATCCCGGACTCGACAGCCACCGGCAGAAACCCGTCAGGCTCCGCGGAAAGCCGAGCTAGTCAAAAAACGACCACTCTCTCAAGGTAGATTGAGCGAGCCACGACATGGTCAGACACCCTGTAAAGCACTTTTTTGAAAAATGCTCCACGGGGTGGGTGCCGGGGCCTGGTGACCTGATCACCGCCGGCTGTCCGGACCCGACCCGGTCGACCCCGATCGGCGCCAACCGGCCTTTGGCACCGACACCCGGCCCGCCAAAGCGGTCACTGGGACCTGTCTTACGCGACCGGGGACCTGCCTTACGCGACCGGGAGAGTTTACGGGCTTCTCCTCGGCGCCTGGAGGCCTGGGCATCCGCTAAAGCATGCGTTTCGCCACAGCTCTCGGTCATCAACGGCACCAACCAACATTGGAGGAGTCTCTGCCAGCGAGCCCGCCTGCCGGGCATTACCGAGCGGCCTTGCTCGGCGTGCCGGCCACTGCCCCCGCAGGCGAGTCCCCGCGCTCTCGATCGGCAACGGGCCCGATCAAGATTGGAGGAGTCCTTACCGGTGAGTCCGCCTGCCGGGCATTACCGAGCGACCTTGCTCTGCGTGCCGGCCACTGCCCCCGCCGGCGTGTCTCCGCGGTCTTGATCGGCAACGGGCCCGACCAACATTGGAGGCATACTTAGCACGGCTCTCGCCGCCCGATCTAGAGCCCGTGACGGACATTGCAAGGCTAGCATCGGGTGGGCGACCCCGCATAATCGCCGCCGGAGTTTCACAGCTCTCGCCGGCCCATGAACTCACTAGCTCCCGGGACCCACCACAACTTGCTCGGTCATCTTTCGGGGAGGCATGGTCCCAACACCGCCGCTGGCACTTACGGACAGCAATTCCGCGTTGCCGGGAGATGGGACAATGTCACCGGGCGATCCCGCATGATTGCCGCCGGGTTTTCCCATTTTTTATTGCGACTAATAAAGTGTTAACATCTGCTGCACCTCACTACAAAAATATTTCGAGCATCACTATATATCATTTTTGNGTCTTCTCTGGCCTGGTGGTCTCAGGATAGGTCTTCTCTGGCTTGGTGGTCTCAGGGTAGGTCTGCTCTGGCCTGGTGGTCTCAGGGTAGGTGCTCTCTGGCCTGGTGGTCTCAGGGTAGGTGCTCTCTGGCCTAGTGGTCTCAGGGTAGGTGCTCTCTGGCCTGGTGGTCTCAGGGTAGGTGCTCTCTGGCCTGGTGGTCTCAGGGTAGGTGCTCTCTGGCCTGGTGGTATACGCTTCTGAGATTGTTGTAGAAGAGGGAGTTGTAACCTTCCTGGGTGTTTTGTATGTTGTTGTATCAGTCTCTGGCTTGGTAGTCTCAGCCGTAGTCCAAGTGGTTGGTGTTGTTGTGACTTCTGGCTGGGTAGTAACAACTACAGCAGTCGTACTAACAACAACTGGAGTTGTGGTGGTGCAGAAGTTCTCACATCTCAGTTGGTTGTTGTAACAGTCGCAGATATGGCATTCATCTATCTGCTTCTTTTCACCAGGCTAGGGAGACAGAAATTTCAGAGCATTATCATTCTTCAGGGAGATGTGTAACATAAAATGTAAAAATCATACACATTCTAAGAGAACAAGGTTGTAGACAAAGGAACTTCAAGTGAGTCTTGCAGAGACAGAACTAAGATTATTCAAACAAACTGTCTAAACAACAAATGTTAATAAATTTAGCGCAGAATAGATTTTGGGAGGTTACAATTTAATGTACAATGCACAATGATTCCAGGAAAAATAAAATATGATTGTCTTTTTCCAAATAAGTTGCATGTAAACATGTATAATTGCTCTTTGTTGCTTTCCCTAGCACAGAGAGGAATTGCTACTGTTTCATCAGTAATGGCAACAGTTTGGCTTTGGTTGTGTATTAACCAGTAAGATACATCAAGATGCGACTAAGTTATTGAGGGGAAAATACAATAATTTATATCAATATACCGGAATGACAGTTCCATCTGCTGTAACACATGGGCATTCAGTTGGTTTGACACAGTGGTCACGGTCCTTACGGATGTATCCCTTGGGACATGGTGGACATAGACCACATGTAGGCACACAGGTACTTCTGTCGCCGTACATACACTGTGTGATCTTAAACCTGAAAAATAACATGGTCGTAAGAAGGTGGTTTGTGGCACTGACTAACTTATCATACAATACTTATATATCAAATAGACCATAAAAAAGCATGATGATGTTAAGGCAAACAGATCTGCTGTACAGAAGGATGGTAATGTGGAACTTACGAACCTGTAGCAATGACAGGTTTCCTCACATCGGAATGAGCAGCCATAGACCTTCCTGTCACATGCAGCTGTGGGGTGTAAGATACATACTATTAGAATTCATGAAACCACCCTGAACAGCACATGATTTCAAAAGAGTGTTACATAAATTTAATTCCAAAAACCTTAGAGTATCAACGCATCAGCACCTGTAAATATGTGATGTGCCTGATGTAAATGTGTGATGTAACTTTGTTACACTGATGGGTGTGATGGTCAAGAGAATTTCTTGGGCATCATAATTCTGTTGCATTGTAGAAATATTCAGTTTATGATTTCTGTGAATTCTGGCATGCAGAAGTGTTGATGATCATGTCACTCACTTGTAAGTTCTGTAGTATACCAAGGCTTGGTTGTTTCTGGCACCGTGGTCCACACCGGTTTAGTTGTCTCAGGGTAGGTCTTCTCTGGCTCAGTAACCTCTGGCCTGGTGGTCTCTGGGTAGGTCTTCTCTGGTTCAGTAACCTCTGGACGTGTGGTTTCAGTCACAGTCGGAGTGGTGATCTTTCTTGTGGGCTTGGTTGTCTCAGGGTAGGTCTGCTCTGGCTCAGTAACCTCAGGCCTGGTGGTCTCAGGGTAGGTCTTCTCTGGCTCAGTAACCTCTGGCCTGGTGGTCTCAGGGTAGGTCTTCTCTGGCTCAGTAACCTCAGGCCTGGTGGTCTCAGGGTAGGTCTTCTCTGGCTCAGTAACCTCAGGCTTAGTGGTCTCTGGATAAGTCTTCTCTGGCTCTGTAACCTCAGGCCTGGTGGTCTCAGGGTAGGTATTCTCTGGAGTGGTTGCACTTGTAGTAGTTGCTAAAAAAGTGAAATACACACAGTGAACAATGTGTACACCAAATATACATGTACCAATCATACATGTTCATATGACAGCCATGCTTGACATGTATTATATGCATAAAATCTACATTCCACACAACATTTCTAACTTACAATGAGGTCCATCATGTCTGGAATATCACCTTCCCATTAGGCTGATTTTAAAGTACTGAGTAAAATGGTTAACTTTAACAAATCATGCTTTAACATTTTAAGATGTCAACAGTACCTAGTACTAGCATGTGTTCCTATCTAACATAAATCAACATTTATGTCAACATTTACAAAATGTAGATTATACCGCTTTTCTTGTTGTGATATTTGGATTATACAAATATCTGTCCTTACTCTTTGAGCATATGGCAACATTAGCATTGCAGCACAGCAGACGAACTTCATAGTTGTAACAGTAGGGGCTGATTCCTCTCATCATCATCTGGAACTTGCTGGGACCAGTGGCATGAGTACAGACACAGCCAACCTCACAGTTAGCCACGACATTCTGGCCTGTCTTTGAGTAGTCGATATGTGTTCCCACAGTGCGGCATTGGATTCTGCTGATCTTCTGGTTTGCCCCACCAATATTAAAGCCATGGCGACGGAGGCTAGTGAAAGACTCATCGTCACCACTGACAGCTGGTGTTGGGTAGCAGGCATCCATCCAACTGGTCCAGGAGCAGACCTCATGTTCCTCATAGCATCGTGTGGTGGGTACTTAAAGTATGAAGTAAGTCAACAATGTCATTACATCCAGGCTGAACAGCACAGAGGCTTATGCTGTATGATCATACTCTTTGCTTGCTAGCAGCTCACTATAAAGACTTTTAAGGCATTCACCTATTAGCTAAATAAAACATTAGTCATCCTTCAACATAATCTGCATTTGTGTCAACACTATATCGTGTTGCAATGGTATAAAGCCTGGCTACACTACGCTTGAGAATGAGAGAATCAACCAAACAAATTTAAACAAAGATATGAAGTGTCAGTGAATGTCATTACCTACAAATAATAAAAGCTAAAATATCCAATATTGGATATCTTGGGTAATAGGTCTTATCCTATCAAAATGTATTCTTAGTCAGCATACCTCTACTTTCTGTTACCATACAATGATGCAATCAAAAGTTAATAGTACCTCCTGTTGTCACTGTTGATTTGGTTGTAGTTGGTGTTGGAACTGGTGTTGTAACCTTTCTGGGTGTCTTGTACCCAGTGGTGATTGCCCGAGTTGTTGTTGTTGCTGTTGCCTCTGTTGTTGCTGATGTTGTACACATGTTGCTACATGTCAATGTGTTCTGGTAACATGTGCACACCTGACACTGCCCAACTTTAACTGTCTTGCCGGCCTGAAATTTTAATATACACATAAAAAGAGATGAGGGACATTTTCATACCTGAAGAATATTTCACTCAATAAATCAAGTGAGTTTAATCAAACATCACAATAACTCACCGGCACAACAATGTTTCCATCTGTGATACAGTCACACTCTGTAGGCTTGACACAGTGATACAGGTCCTTCCTGATGTAGCCTTTGGGACATGCGGGGCACTCACCACAGGTGGGCACACATGAACTCCTGTCACCACGCTGGCACTGAGTGATCTTGTACCTGTAGCAGTGGCAGGTTTCCTCACAACGGAAGGAACAACCATACACCTTCTTTGCACATTCAGCTGAAATGAAATAATACAGTTGTTAAATGATTATGGCTGATTCATGGGGTTGTTAAATAAACATTTTGAACACATAGACATACTCTGTTCTTTTAATGTCCAGTACAATGTACTCAAATGATACATGTACTTCCTTCTACAAACTACTGTTGCTCCTATGATCAAAAACAATAAACCTGCATCTGAGACAGAACTATACAAAGTAATGAACTATTGGCTCTGTACAATATTGTGAAAGAGGAGATTTACATACTTGTAACAGTGGTGTATGTTTCAGGCATGGTTGTAGTGACACCTGGTCTTGTTGTAAATGTCTCAGGCTTGGTAGTGTATGTCTCAGGCTTGGTGGTGTAGATCTCAGGCTTGGTGGTGTAGGTCTCAGGCCTGGTGGTGTATGTCTCAGGCCTGGTGGTGTATGTCTCTGGGCGTGTAGTTGTACCTGGAGTTGTAACCTTTCTTGGTGTCTTGTAAGTTGTTGTAACCACAGTTGTGTATGTCTCAGGCCTGGTGGTGTAGGTTTCAGGCTTGGTAGTGTATGTCTCAGGCTTGGTGGTGTAGGTCTCAGGCTTTGTAGTGTAGGTTTCAGGCCTGGTGGTGTATGTCTCTGGCCTAGTGGTATATGTCTCTGGCCTGGTGGTGTATGTCTCTGGCCTGGTGGTGTATGTCTTAGGCTTGGTAGTGTATGTCTCAGGCCTGGTGGTGTATGTCTCTGGCTTGGTTGTGAAGGTCTCAGGCCCAGTAGTATATGCTTCAGGTTTGGTGGTGAAAGTTTCTGGCTTTGTGGTGTATGTCTCAGGCCTGGTAGTCCATGTCTCTGGAGTTGTAGTGGAAGAGGGTGTTGTAACCTTCCTTGGTGTTTTGTATGTTGTTGTTTCAGTCTCTGGCCTGGTAGTGTAGGTCTCTGGCTTTGTGGTGTAGGTCTCTGGCTTTGTGGTGTATGTTTCTGATGTAGTTGTAACTGTGGGAGTAGTAATCTTTGTTGTTCGGTAGCCAGTTGTTTCAACCATTGTTGTGGTTGTTATACTTGATGTTGTGCAGAAGTTGGAACATGTCAGCTTGTTGTTGTAGCATCTGCACATTGTACAGTCATCAATTTTCTTCGTCTCTCCTGCCTGTATCAAACAAATTTAGTGTCTTGTCACACAAAATGTTGTCGGTAAGAAAAATTGTGTGATCATTTTTCAATAAATTCATATTCAACGTAGGACAAACCAAAGACCTAACATGGAATGAGTTAAAATAAGAATATAATGCCTCAACTTCAGCACCTTTCAGAAAGGAAGGAAGGTAGTTAAGGACATGATTTGCCTGTCAGTAAAAGTAATAAATGTAGTATGAGATCAATTTAGCTAGTTCATTCTAACAAGATTTTTAGACAATTAACAAGAAACAGAAAATTTGGTCCATACTAAATTTTTGTGCGGGTGCTAGGAGTGGGTACCGGTACAGAAAATTCAGGTCCAGGTCAGGTTCAGGTCCAGATGATCAGGTCCAGGTCCGGACCTGAACCTGTACCTGATGTAGTATGACTCATACCAATGGTCCATTTCACTACAAAGAAATCTGTTTGGTGTAGTATTAGACTTATACTGGCGTTTTGAAATCCTACAACGCTAACTGCACCTGTACGATTGGCTGTAAAACTTGGTAGAAATTACTATAAACTCTACTCTACTCTACTTCACTCTTGTTATTTTCTTCCACCTGCAAGCGCCAAAACGTGTGAATGCCTGATAAAATAATCTGTTAATTTTCTAATCGGTCCAACATCCGGTCCACCTATTTTTTTCAGGTCCGGTTTTTCTGGACCGGTCCAATAAGAAAAACCGGTTTTGTACCGGTACGCTGTACCGATACCCAGCCCTAGCGGGTGCTATCAGATACAGGTATTGTCCTTACCTTGACCACAATGCCTCCATCAGTGATACAGTCACACTCTGTTGGCTTGATGCAGTGGTATTGGTCCTTCCTGATGTAGCCTTTAGGACACTGTG
Organism: Branchiostoma floridae; assembly: GCF_000003815.2. Classification (NCBI taxonomy): domain Eukaryota; kingdom Metazoa; phylum Chordata; class Leptocardii; order Amphioxiformes; family Branchiostomatidae; genus Branchiostoma; species Branchiostoma floridae. Next base: position 39,732 of record NW_023365750.1, read on the forward strand.
GACATTCCCCACAAGTTGGCACACAGGCTTTAGGGTCATTGCGCTGGCACTGGGTGATTTTGTACCTGTAGCAGTGGCAGGTCTCCTCACACTTGAAGGAGCAGCCATACACCCTCTTCTTGCATTGTGCTGAAAGTAATAAGAAATAATCATTAAAAATGATTGTAATTGATAACGAATGGTATGCAAATTTGTGAGAGTTACAATCTTTTTGGTGCAATCAATTCATATTCTACCAATACTGGTCCCTGAAGGAAAAGGCTTACTTGTGACTATTGGCTCTGATGTAGTATACTCTGGTGCAGTTGTTTCAGTCTCAGGCTTTGTGGTGTATGTCTCAGGCTTTGTGGTGTATGTTTCTGAAGTTGTTGTGGAAGATGGAGTTGTAACCTTCCTTGGTGTTTTGTATGTTGTTGTGTAAGACTCTGGCCTGGTGGTCTCAGGATAGGTCTTCTCTGGCCTGGTGGTCTCAGGATAGGTCTTCTCTGGCCTGGTGGTCTCAGGGTAGGTCTTCTCTGGCCTGGTAGTCTCAGGATAGGTCTTCTCTGGTCTGGTGGTCTCAGGATAGGTCTTCTCTGGCCTGCTGGTCTCAGGATAGGTCTTCTCTGGCCTGGTGGTCTCAGGATATGTCTTCTCGGGCCTAGTGGTCTCAGGGTAGGTCTTCTCTGGCCTTGTGGTCTCAGGATAGGTCCTTTCTGGCCTGGTGGTCTCAGGGTAGGTCCTCTCTGGCCTGGTGGTCTCAGGGTAGGTCCTCTCTGGCCTGGTGGTCTCAGGGTAGGTCCTTTCTGGCTCAGTGACCTCTGGCCTGGTAGTTGTCCCTGTTGTTGACAATTGTGACACTCATTCAAATATTCTACATACATGTACATAATATTACATACACACAATCATACATACATAAATGATATATACATACATATGTAACGGTTACATGTACATATGTACTACACCAAATATCAAAATTTAATGACTGTCCTGGTTTTAATGGATTCACAAAGAAATCAAATAGAAATGATTTGGTTTTCTTGCCTGGCGTTGTAACCTTCCTTGGTGTACGGTATGTGGTTGTCTCGGGATATGTTTCTTCTGGGGTTGTTGTGGTAACAACTGTGGTTGTTGTCCTTATAGTTGTTGGTTTCACTGTAGTCATTGCTGAAAAGGATTGTGTTCATGCTTTTGTAGACTTGTAATAACATATTAACACATATATTTGTGGAATAGAATATTTGGAATCAATAATGATCATAGGCAATACATTATACTATGTGTATTTTGGATAACTTAGCAATTAAATCATAGCAAAAGAACGTTTTTTTGTAGAATTTACTGAAATGTATGTGACAGAGTAAGCTGCAGGGACTTGAGGAGGCCCCAGATAACAATTTTTATGTCATACCTTGGCCGCGAAAACGTTCAATACAGGTGTTCCGGACCATGTGATAACTTTGCGTATCACACGGGTTCTAAGTTGTATCACACAAGCTTCCTTTGATAATTCGAACTATTTCGAACGGGCTGAATACGGCACGGTTGAAATTTGAATACCGGATTCAGACGTTGGAATTGCTGTTGTTACAATCTTTTGTTCAAGGACACAACATTTTCTCAACTTCTGGCGCACATGGGTTTTCTCAGGTGGGTATGACATAAATAAAATACAACTCGGTCCCAGCCCTCCCGCAGGTCGGATCAACCTCCGGCCTTCAGCCGTCGGGCGATCCTTCCAGCAGTCGGGCTTGTACCTCAGGTGATACGGAATACACCGTGTTGTATTCTATACAAGGAAAACACTAAGAAAGGGACATGCATACAATTACAATGCAAGTAGAAGTGTGTTAGGTCTACATGTAATTATAGGTCAAGGTCAAATATTCTTAAAATCTCTTTTCAGGATATGTGATCCTAGATATGTGGATATTAGCCAGAACAAAAGACCATTAACTGACAATTTTCATCATAACACTGCAGGATGTAGATAATTTAACTTACTGCACTCTGCCGGATCCACACAACGGTCGGCACCAAGAACCTTTCCTTCTGGGCAGCGGCAGCCCTCTACACATGGATGGCTGCAGCGTCCTGTTACCTTCTTCTGGTAATAGGCAGTGTTTTCACAGGTTTCAGGACATCCAGAACCACATGGGTCGTAGACGAATGTTGGTGGGCATGTTATTGCTGAAAAAGAGTTAACGATGAATACAGACAGTATGATATGTAATGTGTCCCCCATGCCATCAATTGTTGCTAAAGGTAGACAGTACATAAATTGTAACGTGCTCAAATGTAACTCAGTGACCACATATTATGATGGCACTTTTAAAATCACACCTTGTACACTTCATATTTTAACACTATGACATCATACTACATGACTACAGCAGCCACTTTACAGGCCTGGTACATTTTGATTACATGCTATACTTACGACAGAGTTTGTCGCTTCTCCAGGACAGGCAGATGCCACAGCGTTGGCATGCTTTAGCATAAGCAGTCAGGGTGTCACAGAGCTCCTTTCCTGAGCAGACATCATCTCCACAGGCCTAAAGTACCAAGCGGACAATGCAATTATGTACTTGTGACAGCTTATTCACACAGCAGTATTTATCATTATTCATTTATTTAAGAGCTATTCAATCAACAGACATCAAAATTATCACATTGTATACCGTATACTGAAATGGAAATGGCATTTGCTCACATTCCAAGCCTCAACAACTTCTTGGCCTGAACATTAACTTCTTGCTGAAAACAGAATTTCCCATGGCTACATGTAGATTTTTACTTAAGTATTAAGCTTCTATAAACCTAAATGGCACCATGAGTGACTGGGGACAACAATTGGAAGACATGATGAGACATACCTCGCGGAAGTTCTTGACATTGACGTATGAGTGGCAAGGTGCAAATACTGAAGAATGCAGGATGTCGCACACAGAGGACTCCACTGGTGAGCAGGTTGGTGCGGGTGGAGGAAGTGTCTGGCAGTGCTTAGCACCATCATCAATGAACCATGATCGGCCAAACTTGTTGAAGTCTGTGACCTTGTACTGTCCATTGCAGACACCTTGGCAAGGAAAAGAACAAAATATATACCATGAAATAGTGTTTCTTCTGGCCCAACAGTCCATGCAAAACTCCCATAACTACCACATCTTACTCACTCATCATCAATCACACTTACTGCCTAGTCTATCATTCATTCTCCCATCTTCTGAGAGATAACTCATCAGTAGCACTGCCAGTTTTTTCACATCATGTTCTTACCACAAAGACCCTCAGTGTTGGAGCCATATCGGTCGTTGGGAACTGTTACACTGAATCCATGGCAAGAGTCGTCGTACTGCACCTCCAGACCATAGCGTTCATAGTTCAAGATCAGGCGAAGACCAACACAGCGCACAGTCATGGCTCCATTGTTGATAGGGATAGTGACTCCTCTAGGCACCAGCCGGGCAGAGCCATCAATGATAACCTATAGGGAAAAATCAATTCATTAGCCACACTAGGCTGCAATAACTGTCTTAGGTTATGTCTGTGGAGCTTTTTCTTATTTAATTGGCTTAATTTCAGTGGAGCAACAATTGAAAGGTTCTAACTGCAAGATAATAGTGAACATAAGAATCATGAAAGTAATATGAATTTAAACATAACCCATATGTGAAAACTACTAATCAATCAAAAACATCAGATCTACATTGCATGGTGACACTGTGGCTCTACCTTGAATCCTGCCATGAGTTCCACCTGCGTCTTCCCACAGAGTACCTTCACAGACCTGGTGCAGGTGTAGCTTGGGTTATTTGGACAAGCCTCATTGCTGATGTAGACCTCATAGTCAGGGTTCTTGGCATTGTGACGAGACAGCAGATGTGTGCAGCGTCCGCAGTACTTGTATGAGCGACTGTCAAAGGTGCTGAAGTGACATTCACCATACCCGAAGCAGAAGCCTGTCACAAAAACAGATACATGTATTCAGATTTTCAGTTGTCATATCAGAACTACACAGAATAGCTAGGGCAGAAAACATATCATCCAGAGATGTTAAATAACAAAAGGAACTTTTTTTTAATCTCAGCAACAAATGAAGAAGAACAAAACTAACAAAAATACTTACATTCCTTGGGTGGTGTGGTAGGTGTGACTGTTGTGGTGATTTGTGGTGTTGTAGTAACCTCTGAAAAGATAGCAGACAATATCAGCCTTTCTGCATCAAATACCATTGTGGTGAAATCTTTAATTCAGCAATGGATGTAGTTTTCAACTTTCTGTTATAATTTCAATTATATTTTAATACATGTACTGAAAATAATAAAATATTTCAGACACTGGGTTCAAAAACTTCATAGTACAAGTTGCATAACAACAAATACTTACCACATTCCCTCACACACTGATCATCCTGCAACATGTATCCCTCTTTGCATTCACATGTTTCTATGTTTTGGCGTGAACAAGTCATGAAACGATGGTAGTCCTTATTGGAGCATGTCAGAGGACAAGCACTTCCAGTAGGATTGAAGGTTTTTCCCTTCTCACAATCCAATGCTGCAGAAAACAACAAGCAGAGAAATCTGTGAGCAGTCTATTCCACAATATTCACAATCAATGAAAGGCACCATGACTAAGTAGATATGATTCATCATAAAGATTATATTTCAGCCATACATAGTATGGTGAAATATATTGTATTCGTAATGTTTCTTCTTTCTTCTTCTTTCTTTCTCCTGTCAAATCTTCAAAGTGATTCATCTCCGCCGTTCCTGGACCGAATGACCTGAAATTTGGCACAGGGGTAGAATGGGCCAATACCTTGATGCTTGTTTCTCAGTTTTTTTCATATCTGCCTCTAAAATGATTTTATTGAGATTTTTTGGTCAATTTTAGACCAAAACTGTATATTTTGGCCCCTGTACCCTGGTATTACAACCAAATGAGCTGAAATTTGACAGAGATGTGCCTTGATAATGCCCCCATATAAATTCGATAACACTTTTGGTGTACAGTACAACAAAATGCTTATTTTTGCGATTTTTTGACCAATTTTTGACCAAAAAATGACACTTTTGGCCCCTGTACCCTGGTATTACAACCAAATGAGCTGAAATTTGACAGAGATGTGCCTTGATAATGCCCCCATATAAATTCAATGACACTTTTGGTGTACAGTACAACAAAATGCTTATTTTTGCGATTTTTTGACCAATTTATGACCAAAAAAGGACACTTTTGGCTCCTGTACCTTGGTATTGCAACCGAATGAGCTGAAATTTGACACAGATGTGCCTTGATAATCCCTTCATATAAATTCAATAACACTTTTGGTGTACAGTGCAACAAAATGCTTATTTTTGCGATTTTTGGCCAATTTTTGACCAAAAAAGGACACTTTTGGCTCCTGTACCCTGGTATTACAATTAAATGACCTGAAATTTGGTATAGATAGGCATTAGCTACTTGGTAACAAGATTCAAGTAAAATTTTTGACATAAACAACTTTAAAATGATTAATTTTGGCACTTTTCTGAGGGGAAATTTGTTTTCTTTTGGCCTCCTGACGTGACCTTCCGTGACCCCGCACAGAGCCACACCTGTGCGCGTCAGCCGGAGAGTTAATTGAATCAAAGACCTAGCCAATCAGCGAAGAGGAGGCCAAAGGCTAATTAATATTCATAAGCGGGGCCTCATGATCCCGTATATAGCAGTGTTCCCGCCAGGGGGAGCGAAGCCCGCCTAAGGCTCTCGCATTTTAGACTATTCAGAAGGCTTTATATTGTATCAGTTCTTAGGGGCATATCTATGATAATCGCAGCAGTCACTT
>NW_023365750.1:46047-61486 GCF_000003815.2 Branchiostoma floridae
AATACGTTAACTTGAAGACTCAGGCCGTACAGACTTCTCGCCAGGATTTTTTTAAAGCGTCGGACAGGGGTCCGGGGGCCGCCGAATGTCCCTGGCGGGGTCCAGGGGCAGGGCCACTGTGGGGGGGACCCAGGTGGGCGAAGCCCCCCCGGAAGCTCTTGCATTTTAGACTATTGAGAAGGCTTCTTTTATCAGTTTTTTTAGGGCCATATCTACGATAATCGTAGCAGTCACTTACTTCTCTTCAGCAGTTTGACTTTAAAATATTTCGGGTCAAAGCTTCAAAGACAACTAAAACCTCATAAACAACAAACTTTACTTAGCTCAACAGTATACAAAAATATTGTACGGGTTGCCATCCTTAGTTGAAGCGCTTATTTATAGCGCTAGTATCTTCGCTGCGTCGTTAGCCGCCGTGCGACTTTTGTTGACGGTCTGATATCCCTACGTCGCCGCCTCGCTGATATTCCCACGGACATGTTTCAAGAAAAATACCCAGCAAAAAACGCTGTTCTGCGTCAAATTCTATTCTATAAAACACGTGGGACTCAGTGTTACAGTCTAAATATTTTGTAGAAGCACCGCTGTAGGAAAGAAGGTCCAAGCAATGTAAAACATCACGTAGCATGAAGTTCGCTGTCAACTGGCACACAGCACATGACTGTTTGAAACTCTAAGTCTAATCAACAGCCGTGTTTGATTGATAGCCGGCGGTCCTTTGATGAAGTCGGCGAAAGGTGCGTTAGTTAGAAAATCTGCGTTTAGTTCTGATACGTAATATAAGTAGANTCACATTCATTGCCAAAGCGAAAAGTTTCAGTATCTTTTTCGGGACTCGTCGTGGGACGAACACACCGTCACATTCTTGAATTTCTGTTGGTGACCTACAACTCATGTAAAAGTCTGAAGAACCGTTGCATAATAGCCCGGATCTACGACTGAATGGGCAAAATTGAACGTACGCAGCCATTTTCCCGCCATTTTTATATCTACGCTAGCAGTAAAGTGTTACGTCACAGCGGTTGTGACGGACAAAAGTTCTTGACAGTATACGTCCGTTTTCTCATGACATTTTGTATGCTCATGCCGGTTTATGTTTTATGCATTTACTAACATAAAAGAAAGGAACATCAGAGGATGTATAAAGGTACATAAAGGACTTCTCGCCAGGATTTTTTCAAAGCGTCGGACAGGGGTCCGGGGGCCGCCGAATGTCCCTGGCGGGGTCCAGGGGCAGGGTCACTGTGGGGGAGACCCAGGTGGGCGAAGCCCCCCCGGAAGCTCTTGCATTTTAGACTATTGAGAAGGCTTCTTTTATCAGTTTTTTTAGGGCCATATCTACGATAATCGTAGCAGTCACTTACTTCTCTTCAGCAGTTTGACTTTAAAATATTTCGGGTCAAAGCTTCAAAGACAACTAAAACCTCATAAACAACAAACTTTACTTAGCTCAACAGTATACTAAAATATTGTACGGGTTGCCATCCTTAGTTGAAACGCTTATTTATAGCGCTAGTATCTTCGCTGCGCCGTTAGCCGCCGTGCGACTTTTGTTGACGGTCTGATATCCCTACGTCGCCGCCTCGCTGATATTCCCACGGACATGTTTCAAGAAAAATACCCAGCAAAAAACGCTGTTCTGCGTCAAATTCTATTCTATAAAACATGTGGGACTCAGTGTTACAGTCTAAATATTTTGTAGAAGCACCGCTGTAGGAAAGAAGGTCCAAGCAATGTAAAACATCACGTAGCATGAAGTTCGCTGTCAACTGGCACACAGCACATGACTGTTTGAAACTCTAAGTCTAATCAACAGCCGTGTTTGATTGATAGCCGGCGGTCCTTTGATGAAGTCGGCGAAAGGTGCGTTAGTTAGAAAATCTGCGTTTAGTTTTGATACGTAATTATAAGTTAGACAGTGGCGAGAATGATTATTTTCTCATCAATATTTCTCTTCAGAATTATTTGAACTTAATTGTACATCTAAACAATTGGCTTACCTGTGCAATGTTTATATGATTAATGATCAGTGTACTGAAATCATGTGTAACGTATGGCTCCTAGTCAATAGATCAGCATTTTCTCTATAGTGACCACCTGTCTATAGTGGCCACATTTCCTAGTGCTGTTGTTGTTTGACATAAACTTTGAACATTTAAATTGTAAGTAACTTTAAACTGCCAGAGTTTCAGCCCAATAAAACACTCTCAGCGCCAGGGTATGAACAGACTGACCAGACAGACGAAAATAAATCCTCGAACAAGGTTCAATCGTATCTTCCGGGTCTGGCAGGAAGTCGTTAAACTAAAATAAGAATAGGCTCGATGGCTGATTGCATACAAAGTAAAACAGTTTAACAGTTTTACAGCTTGAAGAAAACAAACGCTCCTACAGTACCTGCACCTGCTTGATAATTATTAACTCGTATGCCCTACTTGAATAAAAAAAGTTCACTGCAATAATAAATGTACCCACATCACAAGGAGCTTATACTTTTTTAAACTTACACCTAGTTATCGTACTGAAAATTGTTAATGACATTACATGAAGTCATTCAACAATTTTCAGTCATGATGAAAATTTTCTGAATGGAAGGTGTGATTATTGTCATTTTCTGAAAAATAGAAGCAAGCTCTGTTTTTACCTGGAATCAATTCACAATACCAGTCCACTGTGGGGAATAATGTACTGTTAAGAGGATGTTCCATTTTTGCGCAGGGGTGATTTGGAACAGTCCAATGTTGCGTGGGAAGGGGTATGGCTGAAATATGCTGTATTTGCTCTTAAGCAAATGTCAGCCTTTCTAGTGAGAATTTCATTTTGTTACTCAACGTAAGTTTGTAATTGGTCTTTCTAAATCAGTAAATGGATTATCAATATGAAGTAGCTCTATGCCTATGACTGTGATTTGTATCTTAAATGTCCATACAGAGCCCTTCTCATTATTGACCAGACTAAATTTACACAATGGTTTAGTAAGTAACATACCGCTCTACATAAAAGAGCAACGATAAAATGTGTAAAACCAACCTAATTCCTTTTCAAATGTCTTTATATACCCCATGTACAACCCAAATCAATGTAGTTTTATGACAGTTACGTGTGGTTTTCACAAAGGCTCACAGCTACACAAAAAGTCTCCATAACTTACCTCCATAGGGAAGCATCACAGCCTGATTTATCATGGTCCCAAACCCCACAAAGCCATGAAGTACACTGATATGGCTCGCCTTATACATACATTTCACGGGATAGCGGAAAGGATTGTTTCGCGGTGTTTTAAGTTCGCGGTTGAAACGATATCGTAGTACACGCCGGGATCCTTACTGACCACAAGTCGGACACCATGATGGCACATGACCTCGAATTGTTTATCACGTCTCAAACGGAACTTAAAGGACTCTTGGTATATATGCAAACGGTGGAGCAGGGCATGTAGTCTACCATAGGGCATCGAGGTTTGATACACGATAGCAACACATTTCCAATTAGATCTCCCTCTGATTCAATTCCAACACTATATTAATCATACTAAGAATAGTTACGCTTATGATGTTGATTATGAAGTAGCAGTTATTTAAAAGTGTAATATCGTTTTTATTTCCTCTATATATGAGATTACACAACACAGCATGGCTTTTAGCGTCCAGATCTACATGTAACAGATATGCCTGTGCGTGACTTCTTCAACACTGATAATTATCTGGTAAACAAACATTCATGCCATGAATATTTGTGCACAGGCTGTTACTGACACGACAATGGTCATGGTCATGGTCATGGGAAAAAATAGTAAAAATTTGCGACCTACATACCGCTACTGTAGCATATCTCCCGCTCGGTTCTGCTTTTGTATCTTGTAATGTTTACATAAATAAGGACAGTACCGAAAATGCTGATAGCAACACATTTCTATTAGATCTCCTTCTGATTCATACTTGGTTAAATCTAAGATACTGATAATGAATTAGAATTAGAAGCTATCTAAAGGGGTAATATCGTCTTTATTTCTTATAAATGAGATACTAGCACTATGCGTAAAACTGAATGGACTTGCTCCTTGCCTTGTTTGGAATGTCCAGATCCAACAGATACCCCTGTACGTGACATCTCCTTCACTGATAATGATCTATTAAACAAACGGCCGTGCCATGAATAGGAGTGCATGGGCCGTAACTGCCACGGACCATAGCCTGTATAAAATGCCGTGCAGCTCACTTGTCATCTGTACATAAAGTAAAGTACAGAATTCTTCTTGTGCTGCAGTACTGTACGGCGTAATTCTGTTCAAGCATCTTACGTTCGTATCTTCAGATCCATGAGGGCAGCCATCGCAATTTCAGTAATTTTCGGCCATATGATAAACTTGATTTTCGAGGGCCTCTTAATAAGCAAGGCCACGATTTGGCGTGCTCGTTGATGTATCAAAGGTGACGTGTCAAAGTGGAAGGACTTTGTATCACCAAGGGCCTCAACTTTGACATATTACCCACAATGCATCAATGCGCAAACCATGAACCTTATTACAGCATCATTTTCACTTGAAAAGAATCTGCCTGAAATATCTTCGTTGTGCTTCGAACTGTTCACCCGCAAAATGCTTCGAAGACCTATCAGAAACATTGTTTTTTTTTTTTTTTTTATTGATTTTCAAAGAAACGAAACACATACAAACACATGCATGGCACGTAAATCGTAAACAGAAAGAGACATGTGTGAACCTATAAAACTGATAAGTAAAACACAGTGAACTTAATAAGAAATGAAGTTCAAGAAATTATACCCCAATTACCGTTGCAGTAGTACATGAGACATATCAAATTATATATAACCAATCAATTTACCCCATTTACCAATATGCTTTTTAGTTTTGTTTAGTCTTCTGGCGATGATATTTTCTAATTTAAAATAATATGACATATATGAAATAAATGATTCTAGGCTAAGACGTCTGTTGCGGTATTTGAAAATGAAATGTTTACCTAACAAAATAACAAAATTGGACAAAGCTGGAACACGATCACTTATGATACCAAATAACACATTAAACAAAGTAAGATGTAAATAATTCCCAGTGTGCTTAAAATACCAATCCTGTACCTGTATCCAAAATTTTGTAACAATCCTACAATCCCAAAATAAATGAATGTCTGATTCTTCCTCTTCTGTGCAATAACTGCAAAGTGATGTATCTATTACCCCCCACCTATGCAATATCTTATTGGTAGTTAGAAATTTAAATAGTAACTTGTATTGAAACATGCGTAGTTGGGAATCAATGGTAACTTTATAGGGTAAACTGTATACTATTTTCCATTGTATGGGTGTGTTTAAGTATTCCCCCCACGAGTATTGGATCCGGTCAGAGATATCCCATAGCCTGGCGTCAGACATGAAAAATGAATACAAATGTTTATTGATGTTTGGAAATTGAAGCCAGTTTATGTTTCTACACGCCGGAACACAAACCCTTAACTCTGGTGACACCTGTCGTAGTAAATGTTTCCAATTGCTAGGAATTGCTGATATGATTTGATTATACTTAAACTCTGCACATGTGTCCCCAAATTTTAATAGTAAGTCTTGGAAAGTTAAAAGCTTATTTTGTGAGTCTAAAATATCATTTACAAAGACTACCCCCCTGTTGTATAGTGACATCAAAAAGCATGGTTTTCCGGATATGCGAATGTGTGAATTTAGGCAGATAGGCTGTTGTTTCACTTCCTGTGCAGTCTCTGGAGGGCGTAGTTGAAACTTTAGCCACGCCTGTATGACATGCCTAAAGAATTGACTGATTTGGGCCTTTTCTTTCATAACTATTTCGAAATCACGAAGTGTGAGTTGCGAAAAGGGAAATACATTAGTTGTAAATAAAACACTTGAGCAAAGTAGCAGTTTAGAGCAGAACCATTTATCATTATGGTACAACTTGGGCACCCAAGAAGCCTTCAGGGTAAGATCAACAGCCTGCAAGTTCCTAAGTTTGAGACCGCCATATTCGTAGAGATTATAAACTGTTTTTCTTTTCACTCGTTCTGGTCCACCACTCCACAGAAACTTAAATATTTTTTTCTCAAACCTCTCGAAGAAAGAGGGAGGTGGAGAAGGAAGGGATTGAAACAAGAAGATAAATTGCGACACTATCAGGGAATCAATTAGAGTAACCTTACCTAGAAGAGAAAGTAGTTTTCCTTTCCAGGGATTTAAAAGCTTATCTATCTTTGATTCTTTTCGGTCAAAATTCAAAGCAACAATATCTGATAGATACTTGGGGATATGGATTCCTAAAATGTCTACAGGGCCATCTGTCCACTGTAATGGTAGTAAGCAAGGAATAAAGAAGTTGGTGTCTCTTAACACTTTATTACGCAGAGTATCGGTATTTGTCGGTTAGACACAAAGTTGCCATCGGACAGAATCGCATCTTCTCCCAGTAACTTTACAACCGTTTGCCGGTCTTGCAACACATTTTCTTTAGTCCTATAACTTTACAAGTCGGATTATCGGTAGTTGCCGGTTAGACACAAAGTTTCCACCGGACATAATCGCATCTTCTCCCAGTAACTTTACAACCTTTGGCCGGTCTTGCAACACATTTTCTTTAGTCCTATAACTTTACAAGTCGGATTATCGGTAGTTGCCGGTTAGACACAAAGTTGCCACCGGACAGAATCGCATCTTCTCCCAGTAACTTTACAACCTTTGGCCGGTCTTGCAACACATTTTCCTTAGTCCTAAAACTTTACAAGTCGGATTATCGGTAGTTGCCGGTTAGACACAAAGTTGCCACCGGACAGAATCGCATCTTCTCCCAGTAACTTTACAACATTTGGCCGGTCTTGCAACACACTTTCCTCGGTCCTAAACCATCTATGCATCGCCCTGCATGTCCTGCAAGTGCTCACGCCAACACTCGGGGCGCAAACTGACGTGGCATACGGACACGTTGCACATCTCGCATTTGTAGACAGTCTCGAACGGTCTGCACCGTTTCGCTCGTGGCATATGACGGCCAGCTTTTGCGCAGTAACGACAGGCTTTAGTGGGTTTCCCTTGGCTTATCTGCCGGTGGTTGCCGATGACTCCTGGCAGGGCCACGCTCGCAGTGGGTGTTCGGTGCCTTGCGGAGAAATTGCCGATTAGCTGCCGCACTAACGCCCGTCGAAAGCTCAGCTGGGCAACCCTATGTGCTGGGAGATCCTGTCTGACAGCAGTGTATGTCTTCCAGTTCAAGAAGGCGTTCACCACAGCTTTGTCCATGGCGTACCAGAAGATTTGCCTGTGCCATTTCTTCGAAGGCCGACCGAATTCGTACCCTGCCCGGAGCTGGTCGGCTGTGTCCACCGCCTTGTAGTGGAGATTGTACATGTTCATCGCTGCAGGACATGTCACCTCTAGTCGGGTAGCACCACTGGGACCCTTGCATCGCCTGGTGGTTAGTTCGTCGGGAGCACAGACACTAGTTCCCGTAGAAAGCAGTATGAGCGATTTGGTGTCTTGCCATTTCACAACCGTTACCGGCCCGTCGTGGTACCGGACAGAGGTGCCTCTCGGTACACTCTTAGGATAGGGGTCTGGGAACTTCAGCAATGGCGGCCTGCCTGGCCCAGGCCTAGGTTTGCGTGGAACGGGATGCCCTTCCGTCGGTAGGCCTGACGCATTTCGTCTCACCGTCCCCACAATGTAAGTGTCTTTGGTGAAAAGGTAATCTGCCAGTTGGACTCCTGTGTAGTAGGAATCGCAATAAACGGTGCGGTAGCATCCCTGAAATGGCATCGTCAGTCTATTGACGACTCGGGCGGGCTTCAGATCAAGAGGGCTGACATATTCGTCACCAATGCCGTGCATGCATCTTTCGTCCGGCGACATGTCCTCTGGGTCCGCACGCCCTCCACACACTTCGTCGGACAATATGTAGCCGTCTGTCTCAGCCAGAGCTCGGAGACAGTATCCATACTTTGTCGGCTTCGAAGGGTTGTAGCGCCGAAGACTGTGCCTTCCCCTAAACGCTACTGTCGCTTCGTCAACTACGAGATGCTCGCCGACATGGCGGGCACGGCAACTATTCCGACTGACCCTCTCCATAACTTTGCGTACCTTCATAACTCGGTCCAACTTCTCCCTTGCTTTAAAACTCTTCAGACGCTCGCTGCCAGGAGGACAGAACCCTTCGGGGGAGTAGTGAAGGTACCGCAAGATTTGACGAAAACGATGAGAAGGAAAAGTCCTTTTCATCAGCGTACACCCAACGTCATCGTCATCAGACCAGTACAAATCGAGTCTCGGTTGGTACGTGTAGCCGGCGCATATCATGCAGCCCAAAAAGGCTTTCAGCTCGGTGGTCGAGGTGGGTGACCAACGCGAGCGCCTTTCTTTGCGGAATACCCTTCGCCTCTGCCGGGCGTACCTATTGGTGCAACGCACGATATACCGGATAAGATACTGGTCCAACACCTCCAGAAAGAAAGACAGTTCATTCCGGTTGTCCTCGGCTCGCCTCGGGCCGACGGGCCCGGGTGCCCTGAATTTCTGGGGCTTGTACGGATGAACCTCACCGGCACTGACGGATGCCCACGGCCGTTCAGCTCGACCCCTCGCTTTGTTCCGTCGTGAAAACTCCCCGACTCGGGCACCTCTGACCTGCTTCGTGACGGAATACAAGTCAAAATCGTCGCTGTCGTCGCTGTCGACCTCCCCAGCGATATTCTGCCCAACAGTTCCATTCGCCCCGGCCGCCTCGGCTCTCTCAGCCACCGCTGCTTCCCGGAGATACATTTCAATGTCCTCCTCTATCTCTTCGTCGTCCCCGCTTGCCATCTCCTAAAACACACGAACATTCCCCTCCTTATTGGTCCGTGAGCAATCAAATCAACATCCCACAACAGCTCACAGATCAATCGCCCTACCATGAACAATGGACCACGGCTTAACGTCCTGTCCTAAGGACTGCAACCCTTTCCGGTAGCGTGCATGTCGGGTGAACGACACAGCCGGGATCGAACCCACGGCTTCTAGTTCCAGAGGCAAGGCCGCTAACCACTGGACTACGCGCGCTACCTAGGTAGGCAGAGCGACCCACGACATGGTCAGACACCCTGTAGAGCACTTTTTTGAAAAACCACCGAGACACGGTCTCGGGCTTGGTCTCGGCACCGGGAGGCCGAACTTAGGCCGAAAAAAGCCCGCTGCGCCCGCCTGTGGTGGACACGGCGCCCGCTACGAGGTAGTCATCGGCGGCGAGAGGCGCCTCCAACCGCCGCCGACCTCGTTCCGCCGCCGTGAGCTGCCGGTCACCCTTATGGCCGACATCCGGTCATGCATCCGATGTAACAAGGCCTGTACAAAGGAACCGTGCCTTGGCGTCACCTCGAGGCTCGGCGGGACCTTCCTGCCACCGCCGCATCGTGCTCGCTCGCATGGCCAGCCCGGGGCTTCCTCTGACACGATTGCAGTCGGGCGGTGCAAAGGTCACACACCGCCCGCCCAAGGCTTCACCGCTGCCCGGTGCAAAGCCCGTTGGACCCGCCAAACAGGGAAAAGTCACCGGGCAAGCCCGTCTTTTCATTGTGCGGAAATCTTGCCCGCTCAGCCACGGTCCCTGTCGACCAGTCCCGGACTGGCCAGCCATCGGCAGAAACCCGTCAGGCTCCGCGGAAAGCCGAGCTAGTCAAAAAACGACCACTCTTCTCAAGGTAGATTGAGCGACCCACGACCTGGTCAGACACCCTGTAAAGCACTTTTTTGAAAAATGCTCCACGGGGTGGGTGCCGGGGCCTGGTGACCTGATCACCGCCGGCTGTCCGGACCCGACCCGGTCGACCCCGACCAACATTGGAGGAGTCCTTACCGGCGAGCCCGCCTGCCGGGCATTACCGAGCGGCCTTGCTCAGCGTGCCGGCCACTGACCCCGCCGGCGTGCCCCAGGGCTCTCCGTCGGCAACGGGCACGACCAACATTGGAGGAGTCCTTACCGGCGAGGAACGCCTGCCGGGTATTACCGAGCGGCCTTGCTCGGCGTGCCGGCCACTGCCCCCGCCGGCGTGTCTCCTCAGGCTTGGTCGGCAACGGGCCCGATCAACATTGGAGGAGTTCTTGCCGGCGAGCCCGCCTGCCGGGCATTACCGAGCGGCCTTGCTCAGCGTACCGGCCACTGCCCCCGCCGGCGTGCCCCCGGGCTCTCCGTCGGCCTCGGGCCCGACGAACATTGGAGGAGTTCTTGCCGGCGAGCCCGCCTACCGGGCATTACCGAGCGGCCTTGCTCGGCGTGCCGGCCACTGCCCCCGCCGGCGTGTCTCCGAGGTCTTGGTCGGCAACGGGCTCGACCAACATTGGAGGAGTCCTTACCGGCGAGCCCGCCTGCCGGGCATTACCGAGCGGCCTTGCTCAGCGTGCCGGCCACTGACCCCGCCGGCGTGCCCCAGGGCTCTCCGTCGGCAACGGGCACGACCAACATTGGAGGAGTCCTTACCGGCGAGGAACGCCTGCCGGGTATTACCGAGCGGCCTTGCTCGGCGTGCCGGCCACTGCCCCCGCCGGCGTGTCTCCTCAGGCTTGGTCGGCAACGGGCCCGATCAACATTGGAGGAGTTCTTGCCGGCGAGCCCGCCTGCCGGGCATTACCGAGCGGCCTTGCTCAGCGTACCGGCCACTGCCCCCGCCGGCGTGCCCCCGGGCTCTCCGTCGGCCTCGGGCCCGACGAACATTGGAGGAGTTCTTGCCGGCGAGCCCGCCTACCGGGCATTACCGAGCGGCCTTGCTCGGCGTGCCGGCCACTGCCCCCGCCGGCGTAACCCCGGGCTCTCCGTCGGCCTCGGGCCCGACGAACATTGGAGGAGTTCTTGCCGGCGAGCCCGCCTACCGGGCATTACCGAGCGGCCTTGCTCAGCGTGCCGGCCACTGCCCCCGCCGGCGTGTCTCCGAGGTCTTGGTCGGCAACGGGCTCGACCAACATTGGAGGAGTCCTTACCGGCGAGCCCGCCTGCCGGGCATTACCGAGCGGCCTTGCTCAGCGTGCCGGCCACTGCTCCCGCCGGCGTACGCCCGGGCCCTCCGTCGGCCTCGGGCCCGACCAACATTGGAGGAGTTCTTGCCGGCGAGCCCGCCTACCGGGCATTACCGAGCGGCCTTGCTCGGCGTGCCGGCCACTGCCCCCGCCGGCGTAACCCCGGGCTCTCCGTCGGCCTCGGGCCCGACGAACATTGGAGGAGTTCTTGCCGGCGAGCCCGCCTACCGGGCATTACCGAGCGGCCTTGCTCGGCGTGCCGGCCACTGCCCCCGCCGGCGTAACCCCGGGCTCTCCGTCGGCCTCGGGCCCGACGAACATTGGAGGAGTTCTTGCCGGCGAGCCCGCCTACCGGGCATTACCGAGCGGCCTTGCTCAGCGTGCCGGCCACTGCCCCCGCCGGCGTGTCTCCGAGGTCTTGGTCGGCAACGGGCTCGACCAACATTGGAGGAGTCCTTACCGGCGAGCCCGCCTGCCGGGCATTACCGAGCGGCCTTGCTCAGCGTGCCGGCCACTGCTCCCGCCGGCGTACGCCCGGGCTCTCCGTCGGCCTCGGGCCCGACCAACATTGGAGGAGTTCTTGCCGGCGAGCCCGCCTACCGGGCATTACCGAGCGGCCTTGCTCGGCGTGCCGGCCACTGCCCCCGCCGGCGTGTCTCCTTAGGCTTGGTCGGCAACGGGCCCGATCAACATCGGAGGAGTCCTTACCGGCGAGCCCGCCTGCCGGGTATTACCGAGCGGCCTTGCTCGGCGTGCCGGCCACTGCCCCCGCCGGTGTGCCCCCGGGCTCTCCGTCGGCAACGGGCCCGACCAACATTGGAGGAGTTCTTGCCGGCGAGCTCGCCTGCCGGGCATTACCGAGCGGCCTTGCTCGGCGTGCCGGCCACTGCCCCCGCCGGCGTAACCCCGGGCTCTCCGTCGGCAACGGGCCCGACCAACATTGGAGGAGTTCTTGCCGGCGAGCTCGCCTGCCGGGCATTACCGAGCGGCCTTGCTCGGCGTGCCGGCCACTGCCCCCGCCGGCGTAACCCCGGGCTCTCCGTCGGCCTCGGGCCCGACGAACATTGGAGGAGTTCTTGCCGGCGAGCCCGCCTACCGGGCATTACCGAGCGGCCTTGCTCGGCGTGCCGGCCACTGCCCCCGCCGGGCAACGGCGTGCCGGCCACTGCCCCCGCCGACCAACATTGGAGGAGTCCTTACCGGCGAGCCCGCCTGCCGGGTGCCGGCCACTGCCCCCGCCGGCAACGGGCCCGACCAACATTGGAGGAGTTCTTGCCGGCGAGCCCGCCTGCCGGGCATTACCGAGCGGCCTTGCTCAGCGTGCCGGCCACTGCCCCCGCCGGCGTGCCCCCGGGCTCTCCGTCGGCAACGGGCCCGACGAACATTGGAGGAGTCCTTACCGGCGAGCCCGCCTGCCGGGTATTACCGAGCGGCATTGCTCGGCGTGCCGGCCACTGCCCCCGCCGGCGTGCCCCCGCGGTCTTGGTCGGCAACGGGCCCGACCAACATTGGAGGAGTCTTAGCCGGCGAGCCCGCCTGCCGTACCTTACGAGCGGCGAGCTCGGGGCGCCAGTCACCGCCCCCGCCGGACGTCTGGTCTTCAACAGGACCGGCCACTGCCCCCGCCGGCGTGCCTTCGTACAGCATCGTAACCCTGTAGTCCCTCCGATCTTCTAATCGGCGGAGACACCCCAGTATCGAGGGGTGCCCCCCTGGACACCCGTGACACGGGCTCGCAGGGAAGACATTCTACAGAGCACAGTCTCTACCGGGGAGAGCGTCTCCGCCAGGAAGCTGAACACATAGAAAGCCTGTCGTTCGGCACTATCGTTTCCGAGACGTGGAAGGTGCCCTTCGTGGTGAAGGGCGCAAACGAGCGGAAGGGCTGGGGGTCGCTCCGCGAACCGGGACCCGCTGCGAAGACCGCCTCACGCCCCCTGAGCATCCCTGCCGGCCGGCCGGACCCGGTTAGACGCAGAGGGGACGGTGACGCCCGCCCTTCTCTTTAAGACCTCGGGGAGTGTAGCATCCGGTCGAGACCGCCGGTGGCTGGCCGGCGGGACCGAGACAGCAGTCCTCCCCTCTGCCCAAAGGAGGCCTTGGACCGCGGGACGCCCGCTCGAAGTCCGACGCTTAAGGTTAGGCCACTCGTCCGCAAGACCGATTGCATTGAGTCAGAGACTGAAACGCCACGCCGGGGTGCCGGGGAAGAGCCGTCTCACCTAGGCCCCGCCGTGAGACTAAACCGCGACCCCATTCCGCGCAAACCCGCGACGCGTCGCCCCTCCGCCAGGATATAGGTGCTCCCATTTTCGCTCGCCCGCCCTAAACTTTTCGCCGGGAGGACCTAACTCCGTCCTCGACCAGGCTACTCGGAGCGGCTCGCTGATTGAGTCTGGGGAACGACGGGCGCTCAATGAAGGCCCCCGACCAACGTTCCAAGGGAGCTGCCGGGTCCCGCCGCCGAGCGGGTCGGCCTGGGCGCTCCTGACTCTCCGCCCGCGCTCGACGTCGTCTTAAGACGGACGAGAAGCGATTGACGCGAGAGCACCGTCGGAGCGCCACCTTGTCGAGGCGGTAAGGAAGAGTGGGTCGGGGCGGGAGGCCAGGGGCACCGCCCGCTCCTTGCCACGAGGTGTGCAAAGAGCAACACTAGGAGTGGAGTGCACGTGCTTGTGCGGCCGTCCGTCCGGACGGGCTCGCTTCGTACCCAACGCTCTTCGCAGTCTCTACTGGGGAGTGCCAGCTCGATTGTCCGGGGCGCAAGTCGGACGGCGGAGTTGCGCCGGGCCCGGTCGGGGTCGCGTGGTGAAACAACTCCCCACGGCCCATCCAAGCGAGGCGTCGCCAGTCCGAGAAGCATTCGGGTTCGGACGCGAGAGACACCGCAGGAGGGAACTGCGAAAACCTGAACTTCGGAGGACGAAGCTACACCGATCGCAGCGTGGACACCAGCTTCGACAGACCCCAGCAGCGCGTCACACCACCGCGCTACTAAGAGAGCGGCGTTGTGACGCGATTGAAGGTGAAACCAACCCTCGTTTTTCATCTTTGATTTCGCAACGAAAGCTTGTCATTTGCCTCTCGGCACCACCGTTTCAGGGACGTGAGTGTCGCCCTTCATGGTGAAGGGCGCAAACGAGCGGAAGGGCTGGGGGTCGCTCCGCGAACCGGGACCCGCTGCGAAGACCGCCTCACGCCCCCTGAGCATCCCTGCCGGCCGAACCCGGTTAGACGCAGAGGGGACGGTGACGCCCGCCCTTCTCTTTAAGACCTCGGGGAGTTTAGCATCCGGTCGATACCGCCGGTGGCTGGCCGGCGGGACCGAGACAGCAGTCCTCCCCTCTGCCCAAAGGAGGCCTTGGACCGCGGGACGCCCGCTCGAAGTCCGACGCTTAAGGTTAGGTCACTCGTCCGCAAGACCGATTGCATCGAGTCAGAGACCGAAACGCCAAGCCGGGGTGCCGGGGAAGAGCCGTCTCACCTAGGCCCCGCCGTGAGACTAAACCGCGACCCCATTCCGCGCAAACCCGCGACGCGACGCCCCTCCGCCAAAACATAGGTGCCCATTTTCGCTCGCCCGCCCTAAACTTTTCGCCGGGAGGACCTGACTCCGTCCTCGACCAGGCTACTCGGAGCGGCTCGCTGATTGAGTCTGGGGAACGACGGGCGCGCACTCAAGGCGCCCGACCAACGTTCCAAGGGAGCTGCCGGGTCCCGCCGCCGAGCGGGTCGGCCTGGGCGCCCCTGACTCTCCGCCTGCGCTCGCCGCCGTCTTAAGACGGACGACAAGCGATTGACGCGAGAGCACCGTCGGAGCGCCACCTTGTCCAGGCGGTAAGGAAGAGTGGGTCGGGGTGGGAGGCCAGGGGCACCGCCCGCTCCTTGCCACGAGGTGTGTACAAGTAGACACGAGTGTCTACTTTGTATGGTAATGAACCTTCCGCAGGTTCACCTACGGAAACCGTTACGAGTTTTACTTCCCTTAAATGATCAAGTTTGATCGGTTTCTCAGCGATCCTCCCGGCGGTTGCCAAAGAGGGCCGACCTCACAAAACCATTCAATCGGTAGTAACGACGGGCGGTGTGTACAAAGGACAGGGACTTAATCAACGCGTGCTGATGACACGCATCTACTGGGAATACCTCGTTCATGGGAATTAATTCCAATTCCCAGTCCCTATCACGAAGGCGGTTCAGCAGGTTACCCGCACCTTTCGGCGAATGCGAAACACTCGCTGATGCCTTCATTGTAGCGAGCGTGTGGTCCCGGACATGTAAGGGCATCACAGACCGTAATTGCTCCATCTCGTCTTTGGCTAACAGCCAGCTGGTACCTCTAGTTACGGCGAAATCGAGCGGGATCGCCGAACCAGAGCTAGAGCAACCCCCGTCAACAGCCATGCACCACCATCCACAGAATCAAGAAAGAACTCGC
>NW_023365750.1:61586-116607 GCF_000003815.2 Branchiostoma floridae
ACATCGATCAAAAGCGTGCGATCACAAATCAATTAAAAGATATTTGTTTAGTTTTATTTGTGCCTTTCTGTACTATGTAATACAACACTTCTCAACAAGAATGAGGTCAAAGAATGGATGTCGATGATTTTAGCTTCTGTAAAGACAATCATAACCTTTTCGGAACTAGTAAAACGGTAATTTGCATTCGCTGATACAGAAGCTGCACATCATGCTTACAACATAGATGACAAGTATTTTAAATATCAGCACGTTTATACATCATGTTTACAACATAGATGACAGATACTGTAAATATCAACACGTTTACATCATGTTTACAACATTGATGACAAATATTGAAAATGTAGTGTAAATGTCTAATCACCTAATCGTTATGAATCCAAAAATCCAGGTAAGTCCGACCAGCACCATGACAGTGATGGCTATGCGAAGCTGTTGCTTGATCGCATATTTCCTTGGATCAGCAGCTTCCCCTAGGACACATCAAATAATGATAGTACTTTCCAATTTTTGTTTATAAAAACGGACATTCTACTCCAATGGTCGGGTATATTGGCGCGAGTCTCGGTTTTAGCCATTAGCCACAAAAAAATGCGGAACTTCAACAGTTGGATTGTCCACCTGAGTGCGTCCATCAGCTATGCTCTTTCCTCAAAGCAGTATGAGGAGTATGTGCTTTTTTTAAATGATCTAAGACATGCAAGACGAACAAACTACTCAATAATGCAACTTGGCAATTGGCTATCGTTTATCAAAAATAGTATTGACGTACTAAACATGCTACCCACGATAACCATTTTATGCTGGGTGTACTTTTTTGTATATTACAACTGACCTTTAGCTCTGCCCCTACTGACCAGTTTCCTGATAACCATGATGTACACGACGGTGTTAAAAAGTAGTACCAGTCCAGCAGGCAACAGGAACCCAAAGTACAGCTGGTTACCCTGCAGCCAGCAACTAGCCAGTAACAAAACGTAGCAAACAGAATATATCTTTGACATGGTCATGGAAAACCATAATTTTTGTCAAATACATGTACAAAAGACAATCACAAGTCGTACACTTCCCATTATATGCTTTAACTATGGTTAGATTAAAAGTAATTCAATCACTATGTTGTTTCTGCTTGTTCGAATGCCGATGACTTTACTTTATCTCAGAATGTGCTAAGAGCCATGATGTGTAAAATACTATTCTGTTTGGATGAAATGCATCACGGTGTCTTTTTACCAATATATGGTAGGTGCTTTACAAAAACAACGCTAATACATCACAGCTCACAATCTGTTGCTCCTGTAGGTCTGTTGTCCTTCGGAATAGTTGCTGGGGACGTCCGCAAGCAATGTAATAATGGCAATGACCAAGGGAAGACCTAAAAGATATACAAGCCCACATTAGCGTGACTGTGTAGCTGCGAAAATAAAATCAACCATAACTTTCATTTTGACCTTTGCATGTAATACAACATTTTTCGTCCTTTAATTTAAAAAAAAATGATGCGCACAATAGAGTCCATTCCAAGACACCATGAGGGTTTTTAGGCGATATTTATAATTAGTCTGAATTATTTTGAATAAAAGAATATCTGAGCCACAATAATTAAATTATTTTTAAAAAATTGACTAAGAAAGTACTCATATATTTGAATTCCTTTGAATATTTTAGAAACATTTTGAAAGTAACTGTACAAAAATATCTTTATTTAGAATAATTGTGAAACCTCTGTGTGATTATTTCACATTTACAAAAAATGGTAAACCTCGCCAAATAGTTAAATTAGTTTATTGCCCCCATAAAAGTAAGCCCTATTGTTGTATCTGTATATTTTTAGATTTCACTGGTGGATCCTTTGTGGTGGGCCATTGTTTCATGGCACCCAACCATACTTTGCAAGGATGTGTGAATTGCTATCTTCCCAGCCCACTGAACCATTTACAAAAAATGGTAGATAATGGTAGAATGCTGTTATCATTATTTAGAAACCATTAGAAGTATCCAATTCCACACGATGAATATTCCCAACGTTTTACAGGACCAGGGAAATATTTATAAAGTTGAAACAGTGTTACAAATATTTCTGAAGTATCAAATGTCCTAGACATATAATTACAAAACTTTAAAATCAATTCTAAACAATGGCCACAAACATCCGCATGGTGTCTTGGAATGGACTCTACTAAGAAAATAATAATCCTAAAACTATCTAGAGTCCAATAAGCAATCGAAAATTCTACCTTTTTTTTAGCATCGTAATTTCCCAAGTATTTTGACTAAAACGCATTTCGTGTTCTGTAAAGATTATAAAATAAGACTAAAATAATACAGGCATCAAAATGGTACCAAATAAATGTTTAGAAGTAAAAAAAAACACAATTATAATGTTATTGTACTCACCCCATGCTAAGATGGCTGCCTTTAGGAAGAATCTAGACACATATGTGCCCAAGACTTTCACGAAGGCCAGGTACATGTTGAAGGCTTCAACTGCCATCCACAGAAATACAGCCAAAAGGAAGTAGTGCAGGAGAAATGCCACGGCAGTGCAACCGGCGGGAGAACTGGTTGCATCGATGCCTGCCAGGAAGATGATGAGAGTCGCCAGTAGTGCCACACATAGGTTAATCAGGATGCGGTGTGGTCGGGTCTGACGAAGTTGCCTGGAAACAAAAGACACGTTATTGTCATGGCAGGTACGTACTGTGAGGAAACACAGTAAAGTGTTATAACTCATGTGTAAAATCGCCAGTTCCACTTCATATACCATTTTAGTCCGGTCCCTTTTTAAAGGCATGCTAACATTACTTAACATTACCATTATATCCCAGTAACCATAGAAATATAGCTTGAGGTCTAGACCATGTAATACTAACAACAGTTTAAGTATCGTGGAAAAACAAAATTAATGCATTTCCAACACTGCAAAATGCTCACAACAGTTTTAGTACCATGTTTGCCTGTGGTAAAATTAAATACTAGCATCAGCATAAGCACAATGTGATGCTAAAACCAGCTTCATCACCACAACCTGATAACTTTAGAATTTATAATCAGGGAATGAAAACCCTAGTTCTATCAACATGCAATAATTACAATAATTCTGGCAGATCGGAAAGTTAGCGGCAATTTGATAATTATAATTATTTGTCTCAAAAGAATGTTATTCGCAGTACAATTCAAATATATTTAGAGATTACATAAAACATTTGTATCAACGTTCGCTTTTATATTATAGAAATCCATTGACAGAAGGAGCCGTATATGCAACTTACTTGAATGCCAGGTAGATAATTAGAGTGATCGCAAGGCCTGTGATGGACAGAGCAATCCCACTCTTACTGATGACGTCCAGTGCAAAGTTGTGCAGGCCTCCGGAAATGTCCTGAAATTTAACGTAATGATGTTAGACCACAATCAAACATCCTCAACTTAGATAACAATCCATCTATTAGTAACTTAAGTTGCAAGCTTTCTTTAGCAAGCATTATACATATTATAGCGGATGAACGTAACGGTTATAGTTTATCCGCTATAATTTTTTTCTCATATTAAATCTTATTTTCACAACACTACATGTTCAACACGTTATGATATTTTTTGCATAAATCTAAGAGTGATAGATCATTATATATTAGGTTTTTTCTGCCTTTACACTCCGAATCAGGCATCTCTCTAGAATCTTTAAAAACATTTTGTTAAGAGAATGGACGACTTTGCAAGGCTAGAATCAAGTCCAAATCAGTTTGTTATATCATCTTCATGCCAGCCTGAATTTTTGACGTTTTAGTTTATACGTTAATACATACATTTCTTTATTGACATACCGTTAGAACAGCAAAGTTGGTGAGATGGTTGCACTCACACACAACCCTGTTAAAATCAAGTCCAACAAAGTCACATCCTTCTGTCGACCAAGCACCTCCTCCACCGTCAACATTGAAGTCCCAAAACACACAGTTAATGTTACTAACAGTGATGTTCGTGCGATTCTGAACCTGTGAGGGGATTCAAAGCACAGAAATAAAAAAAAAAAAACTGCCCTTTGCAGCATCAATGCATGGTTTCCTTAATTTTGTTTTTCTCTATTTCAGATTCTGTACATTGTACATTGATTTCAAAGTACTTTTGTATCTGAATGGTGAATGTTACAAGGGTAAGGGCATATGCTGAATACTAAACTGGCGCAAAGATGGCAAGTATCACATATTAAAATCAAAGACTTAAAAAATCAATATAACAAAGGAAAAGAATGGATTTTTATTACTTCTGGTAAACTTTGAATCTGGTCGACTTAGTCAATGCCCCCCCCCCCCCCCCACTAGAAATTAAGAAAGGTTCTTTGGGCTTGTTTAATTCCACTTAAAATATAACAAGTAGTCTTGTTACTACCGGGCTGTAACTTTTTTTTTTCAAACTTAAAAGCCGATTGCAAAACTTTATCGCATAACGAGAATCTATGAAATAGGTGCAGACGTTTTTGATTGTTTGAAGATTTTATTGATATATTTACTTACCACCGGAAGGTATCGGGTTACTACTGGGTTGGTGAGATTGTTGAGTCGATAACCAGCAATTCTACCGGCAATTACCCGGCTGTTCACCCTGGTTTTTGATGAAGCAGTTGTCTGGTTGGACTGGAACAGCTGGCTGTTCTGGTATATGATGAAACTCACTCGAACTTCCTCATCTGTTGGATTTTAGATATAAAATTCGAAAATTCCCATTTTTCCTACAAATTATATCCAGAGTTATATTTAAAACGTATACGCTGTAAGTATAAAAACATAAATATACCGAGGACACCATTTATTGAAAATGATATTTTCGACGAGAATTATTCAGATAACTATCTAACATGAATGAAACTTGCTAATTTACTTGTAAAGTTATAAGGGTCATCGTGGATGAATGCATTTCTTCCTGATAGCGTAATTACTATTTTCGCAATCAAATGATTTTGGATGGCAATAAGACAGAGTTTTTCATCATATCTACATTTTGCATTTAAGTATGACTTTCTCTCCTTACCATTTACCTAATATCCTTAACCAATATTAAACAGCTGAACATGTAAAAACAAACAAACCAGCTGTATTTCCTTCGAAGGAAGCAAGAACTGATCCAAGATCTTCCGGCAGAGCTATGGAAGCATCCACCTCATCGTTCGGGATAAAGGACGAGTCGGAGTAGGATCTAACCAATTCATCCTCTAAGTATCCACCGCCTTCAAGTGATGCCAAGCCAATGCTGCAAAAAGGGACCAAAAAGATTTTTTTTCCTGCGGGGAGAGATATGTTCACTGTACATCTACTTCCACATCTACATCTACATGGTACTGGGCAAAATAACAGTAGGCATGGGAATTACGACGTGTTCTAAGTTGTTGATTCCTTTGATCCCGATTAGCAATGTAAACTGCCAAACGTTTGCATCGGCTGGATTCGAATGTTGAAATGCAGATAATCTGTTTTCTAAGTGGCCAACAAACTAGTACAATATATATCTGTAACTTTCCATATGACTGTTTAGGAGTTATTACCTGTTGGTTAGGTCTGCCATTCTTATCAGGAAAGTCTCCACCCCAATATTTTGTTCAATGCGTCGGAAACGGTTTGTTGCCAGATTGACACGGTCGTTGAACTTCTCGAGTGATTGTATAATTCTGCAAAAAGGAAACTCGTTTAACGTGATATTATGTCCTAAGTATAAACAAGGGTTTATGACCCATCATGAGGTGCTATTATTTATGATTGGTTACTTCAACCACCGAATGAAGGATTGAACGTAGTAAGATGGTATTATGAACCGACCAAGAATTATAGCACCATGTATACCTAAGAAAATAGATTCATTACATTGTTGTTTTATAGACATCTTTCTATTCGTAACAGCTACAAATTGATCATTTTCGTATTTCAATGTCTCAGTTTTTGTTCCTTGGTTAACGAAACCTGGCTATATAATAGAATATGTAAATTTGACCTTTTTTTAAATAATACCAGGCAATACGAAATTAAAAGCACTGGTGGACAGCAGATTATATTCCTGGATGCCATGTAATAAACTGGATAAGTATACATAAATTAGATAGCTTAGCAGGTTAAAATTATCTATTATGTAAATCATGCTTACTGATATATGATATTGTATTCAGAATTACCTTGAAGGAGCTCGGTTCCTAACTTGACTCTGATAAAGGACGTTATCATCAGCATTCATTATCTGGTCAACGGACACAACGAAGAAATAGCCAACCTGTAAGTAAAAGTAGACATAAAAAGGCACGTTGTGGATGAAAAGAAGTTTTGCTCAGATGTACATGATGGTCAAATTGAACAAAAAGCAATGTATGAGTTCCTAGCTTAAAGGTCAACTATTTTTCACTGCAAGAAAGTGGCTGATATGCAGACGGACACAGCGGATTCCAATTTGCAACAACAAACAGATGCTGACGGATCCCCCTTACCACCCCCACCCCCCCGAAAATGTTTAAAAAATCACGGATCCCACAAACATCCGCAACGCATTCCTTGGTATCAGTAACTCGCGGTTGACGCGGAATTGGTATTTATCCACCCTAACTGTCGTTAGAAGGTATTGACTTACATTCTCGTCTGCAGTGGTATTTGCTACGTTTTCCAGGACAATGGAGGCATCTGTGATGTTTTCTGCCGTAAGCACTGTCCCGTCAAATGTAAGTATTTCTAAATCTGCAGCTACTCCTACCACATTGTCTGGATTAAGAGGCACCTGGAAAATCAAGAAATAGACATTTTTTACCTACGGTACATTTTATACGAATATGAAACTTAATTCAAATTAATTCAGTTACCCACAATGAGAATATCAGATTGTTTTTCCAAACTATAGTATCATTTGCATTCTAATGAGACAAAATTGTTTAGAAAAAGGATGAGGTCGTTTAACTCTCGCTAGAAATTCAACAATGTTAAACTGACATTAAAAAAAAACACTTTGACCTAAAACACGGTAAACGGTTATATATTGTGCTGACGCTGTGTAGTCAAGAAGTAAGAAATCAACAAAATTCAGTCAGTGCAAATACCTGACGCCTATAACTAAATTTTATGCTGTTTTAGATTTCAACGATTTTAGACAAACATAGTCCGACAGACTTTGTATAATTTCACATTACCTGTGACAGTTTGGACAAGTCAAGGTCACAATCCAACAGCTCAGGACTTGCCCAGCTGACCCCAGTCTGAATACTTCCCATACAGCGTCGGACTGCCAGCGGAAAACCAACTGGAAAATAAAAGAAATTGAAACATCTAAAAACAACAAATCATATTTGGACCATATAATCCTTGACATAAAATCGAATTCACTAAATATTTTGCATCAATGGAATTTATTCTTACCACTTTTAGTGTTGTCTGCACACCTTTGAATTGAAAAGGCATGTTTGTCTCCTGAAGAGCTTGGGAATGTCAGGGTCACATTATTAGATGATGGGTCTGTGGCTGTCACTGTTTCACCGTAACACGTTGCTGTGGAAACAACAGCATATTATCCGTATTTTTAGGCTTAACAAGAGAAATGCGCATATATTGTCATACCATCCATAGAAAAGAGCAAACATGTAATTGTATACAGTTTTAGACTCATAGAGACTCCTAGATTTAGTCAGGGTAGGTAGGGATGGTTGGTTCAATTTTAGGCCGGGACTTCCGTATTACGTTCGTAACGAAAAACGAAAACAACCCTTTACGACATGTCCGAGCCGATTCGACCCTAGGATCGACCTCAGGCCCACACATCCTTTGAATTGGATCCAGATGCATATGGCCAAGCAGCAGGGTTGCTTATGCCGCTCGGCCATTGAGGCATGCTTTGAGTCTTAGTAATGCTTAGTAGCGACAGAAATGGGTATTTATCACTAGCAAGTTTTTAATTAACTAGTCCTTTTTACGAAAATAAAAACAAAAATTTCTAATCACTTCAGAAATAAGATAAAAAAGAATGATAAGGCATACTTGCACTTAGGAGTGTGACACTGTTTGGATCCACCTCAAGAGAGCTAGGTAACTGGGCAGCTGTCTTCAGGTCATCGTAGATACTATCATAGAGGTCTTTGTCTTGGAGCACTGAATCTTGGACATTTATGCTCTGGATTGCATGGACACTGTCACTTCCTGGTCTGTAAAAAATGTAATAAATAGTGGCAGAATCAAAATAATATTTGGAGAATGTGGCACTAACAATGTTAAACTGCATGAATGATATTTAGTAGGTTTTGTAGCAACGTACGGTCTATGATGTCTTATATGTATACTAATAAGTAAAATTAATGGTATAATTTTATCATTATTACCTTTTTGCCAGTCACTTGGAAAAATAAAACGTTGATCACTATCTTTTAGTGAACGGTGTTATGTATGATTCACCTACTAGTAGTTGAAAAACTTCTGCCACTGTTTTTTTTTTCTTATTCATCGAGGAACAAAGTACTACAAACGTAATAATAGAAAACTTACTTTACATCGTTTACCCTGATTGATGCCTGGCCTTGAACCCTACTCAAAGCTTGCTGATACTGAAATGCGTAAAATAACTCTAGTCAAGATCAGTATTCAATGTATAGACTTCATCACTATAGACAACACTATACAGGCTATAAAAGTATAGATACTTCTAATTTAAAAAAAAAAGTATACAAGTAAGGTAAAAGTAACTTATGATAAGGTATTGTACAAAAGTGCGCTCATTCTCGAATGTGGATCCCCATAAAATATCGAATTGAATAAGAGTAGCATTGTACGACCAGTACAAAATATAAATTGTTGTTTTTGCAGATGTAGGGGAACAGACAGAGGCTTACACCAGATAAACATAGCAGCGACCCCGACGCGACCTATAGCTAGCGCCTTGAAATTTAGACTCTTTGACATCCAGACTTTAAATGATTTGCTGCCTGTTTTGAAAGCCAAGTTTTTTTGTTTTTTTTTTTCTGAATGATATTCCAGATATAAAGTTACATATTATATTATATTACATACATCCAATTCAAATTTCAGCAAGGATGCAGTATTATGAAGTGAAATTGAGGCCTGGACAGATTAATCAAAGTCAAATGTGTCCAAATATTCAGGCTTTATCTCACAAGTATTCGGGCGCATTGCCTACTAGCAGGTTAATGCTACAAGAATAGTTATTGAGTCCTACCTACCCAGTCCACGATCACGCTACTGATATTTCGGAAAGCTGCCGAAGTTGGGTCCGTCATATCAGGGGTGAAGTTCCAGTCAGCTATTATGACACTGGAAACAAACCTCACGGTGCCTGGAAAAATCATAGGGAGCGTTTTGATTATTTTGTGTTTAAACCATATGTAATCAGTTTAATTTTGCCTTCTTGCCCATAGATATGATAAAGACACTGCCCTGCATTCCAAGTCTTTCAAACTTAGAACCGTGTTAATAGAGCAGCATGTATGGTGTGTAAAGGAAGTTTCATGAAAAAGAACACGAACCTTCTGGGAGCACAGTCACAATGCTCTCATCAGACTCCGTCTCACCATCTGAACTTGTCACAATACAATTGATGTTGTGAATACCACCCACAGCAACATACCTGTAGACAGATAGATAGCAATTCTTTTGTATGATTAACATTCAAGACCATCGATTGACGCTAAAAGTGCTAAAGATTTGATCCATCTTATTAAATGCAACTAAACCATGTACTCCCAAACATTACCTAGAAATTTTAATTGATTAAAACTACTACTGAATATAGCCCAGGGGCTTTCATTCAGTAAAGGCGCGGCCACATACGTCGTATGATTTTGAAATATGATTTTGTACGTGTATACAAGTATCTTAAACAACCTTTTGTGGAGCCAGCCAGCTGAACTTTGCCGCACACAAGCATAAAAATATAAAAAATAAAGTTTTTTTTTCATTCATACATATTTCCTAACTAATGTTTTTTAATTGCAAAATATCACACCGTGATTAAAAAATTTATACACAAACCTGAACATAGGCCCTCTTTGGTTTGGTACAACTGTTCCGTCCACTGTCCACTGGTATGTGTTATCACTAGGAGGCCACGTGGTCTTACATGTAATGGTGACACTCTCCCCAACCAGCAGATCCTGTATCCTTTTAGGGCTTATGCTGACTGCAGTGTGAACTTTATGAACACACAAAACAACTAAATAAGATTTTATTTTTTTTTACAATTAGGTGTATGATTAGTATTTAACTATTTAAGGCATCTCCAAAGCTATCTACATTCGAAATACCATCACCAAAGGGATGATGCAACTTCGCATGGAAAAGTTGAAATCGAATTGGAGGAGTTCTTGCCAACACAAACTATACTGTTAGGCAAGCCCATGAGGCGTCACCAAAAACGTTCATTAAAAAGTACCAGATAGGTAGTAACGAATTTCTGGATCTGATCATACTACTAACATGACTTGTTCAACATTCTCAAATTTCAACCAATGACGTGATATAGTTAGCATGATTTCTTAATATTCAATTTTAGAATTTATGTGAGAAAATAGGCATTATTCGTCAAGAACATTATTAAAGAACATTATTAAAACCAGTGAAATATGTAAAATATGAGTTTTAGAAACCAGAGTGCTGCATTGGCAACACGAAGAATTGCGAACAATCGCCTTACGTGTGCATGTTGGAAGAGGATCACTCCACGTTCCGTCAGCTTGGCACGTCACAGTAGCAGCACCGTCCAAGACATATCCCGAGTCACAGGTGAACGTTACTGTGCCGCGGTAGGGAATCGCTCCGTTAGGGCCAGTCCGCGCTCCGTCAGTAGGGGCCGTCAATACCAGACACCTGGCTGAAATTGATAGTCTAACATGCATTAAGGAACGGTTACCTTAATTTGACTATGGACTTTTTTGCATTTCTTCACATTAACTTAACATCATTCTAACATGAAATCACTTTTTTAGTCACACTGTGAATCAAACCTCACATAATGTCACATTTCCGTAACGCCATTTCCGGAGTATTATCAATTACATTATGTCACATAGGTTCACATTTTCATTTCACATTTTCAATCTAATGATTTGGGATCCGATCATTTCACATTAGTAAATCACGTTTTTTCAAGCATCACATATTTTCACTTACTTTCACATATTTTCACTTACTTTTACATATAATCACATTTTATGACTCTTATTGTCTCCAAATTTCACATTTTGCATTTTCACATATTTTACCGAAGTCACATAATAAATAATTAAATCGCATTTTCTGATTTTTTTTCGGTTAAATTCACATAAAGATCAAATTTATGACCCTCACAGTGAAGGGATCGACAAAATTACGCTGCATGAGATGATATTGATTATAAAAGACATATACGCAACGTCTGGAAAAGTGCAAAAGGGAAAGCACTGCCTACATTTAATTTTAAAAAAATCATTAAGTTTATTAACTTCTACTTAGATGTATAGCTATAAACAGAGTTCCGTTACAACTTTTTTATTGGAAAAACGTCGCCTTACGTCTGCATATTGGTACAGGGTTGCTCCATGTTCCGTCAGCTTGGCAAGTCACAAGTGAGACGCCGTCCAGGTCGTATCCGGTGTTACAGGTGAACGTTATCGTGTTTTGGTACAGGTTCACTCCGGTAGGTGGCGTCCGTGCTCCGTTAGCTGGAGCCGTCAACACCGGACATTGTCTGCCTGAAATGGTCAATAAGTTTTGTTTATTCAAAGGGTCAATGTATGTTCAGAAGAAGCAGTAAACACGAAGTTCAATGTATGCCTATCATGTTTTGAACATAGGAAGATCTCATGAGTTCCATCCTAATATATTCTGTTTACAAAATGGGAAATACTTGTATAATTAAGGTTTAATGACTCAACCCAAGGTGTATATGGTGTGAAAACGTCTGGTCCTCTGCTATAATCACCGAATGAAACCACCCTGTGAGCGAAGCAAATCGACCACGTATGGTGTCGATTCGAATTCTGACCAATCAGAAGGAGCGATGCACATAATACGACTCAACGGACATTGCAGGCATACATTATCGTGCAACTCATCTTACCTGTGCATGTTCCGACAGGGCTGCTCCAAGTTCCGTCAGCTTGGCAAGTCACACGAGATTCTCCGTTCAGCTGGTATCCCGAGTTACAGGTGACTGTAACCTGGTTCGGGTAGGAGTATGGTCCGGGAGGACTCAGCGCTCCGTTAGTTGGGGCCGTCAACCACTGACATGGTCTGGCTGAAATAGTTAATGACATTTTATTACGAGGAATTATTATTATACTAAAGATTGTATTAAATACGTCCGATAACCTATGTCTGCTTTATATTCATATATTATGTCACAGAATTTCCTTGCAGTGCAACTAATGGTCAATAATCTTCTATTTGGGGAATCTCTGTACTGAAAATTAACAAAACAACGACCTTGAATCTATATCATCTAATTATTATATTTTGATACAAGAAACGCAATCGTTTCTACTCATAAATTTACATTAGGTCACACTAGTTTTATTGATGACATTCGGGCGCGCATTGATTTTGGCCTGTTCTCAAAAAAATCTGGTCACATATTACACTATAGCATCACTGGTCAATAAGAATTTTATGCTTTCTCAGTTTCTGTAGAATCTGCACTTTATGGTAAAGGGGAGCTCATGGTCAGAGAATTGGGCCACAGTGCCCTTGACCCCCTCTTAAACAACAATAGCAATAAAAACATTATTGAAATAGCAACAGTTAATTATCTCTTACAGTCGTTATGGATGTGAACATTGAACAAACTATGCCTGGCATAAAGGGACTTGATGTTTGGCCATGTGGTTTAGGAGAATTTTTGCTTTGATATTTTTTTCTTCTTTTTTTTTTTGTCCAGAGTATGCCATCCATAAAATAAAGTCAGGATGGCTTAGTAGCATATGCGAATCTAAAACCCGTCAACCGTATTGATAAATGAAGTGATAAATGCAGTGATAAATGAAGTATTTTTCTTCAGTAACGTACATGAAACAATTCACGGATCTTATGCATACTTTGATTTAAAGGGAATCGTTGGTATAAATCAACAAAAAATCGTCTTACGTGTGCATGTTGGAACAGGATTACTCCATGTTCTGTCAGCTTGGCACGTCAAGGTAGCAGCGCCGTTTAGGATGTATCCCGTGTTACAGGTGAACGTTACTGTATTCCCTAGGGAGTTCGCGCCGGTAGGGGGCGTTCGTGCTCCGTTAGTTGGGGCCGACAACGGCCAGCATGGTCTTGCTGAAATTGTCAATAACCTATTACTATGGGTGTATAATAAAAAAAACGTGCATATCAGATTCATGTCTAATTCTTATATTTTGAATAATAAAAGGTCAAACATTTTCTCATTCTACCCTCTTACAATCTAGATGTACGATCTGGAGTTCGCTCGACATTACTAGCATCTATATAAACATACAAGTCGTCTTACGCGTGCATGTTCCAATAGGATTGCTCCATGTTCCGTCAGCTTGGCACGTCACAGCAGAGGCTCCGTTCAGTTGGTATCCCGGGTTACAGGTGACTGTTACCTGGTTTAGGTAGGAGTACGGTCCTGGATAACTCAGCGCTCCATTAGTTGGGGACGCCAGCGTCGGACATTGCCTGGCTAAAATGGTAAATTAACTATTCATTTACGTATCCAGAAGGTAAAAAACTTTGACACATGTAATTCTACATGCAAAGGCAGAGTTTGTGCAGCCGAGGGTCGCCCTTGTAGAAAATGAATGAGCGATCGATGTTAACGAGTGGTCAGGAAGAACGGCAGCCCAGCTAACCAGACCGGCTGACTACCGTTAGAGGTGGAAAACATATGTGTCTAGGGGCAGTATGTCTGTCCACAAACTTTGCTACTTAGCTATGGGACTGAGATGAGAAATTTATGCCTATCGTTCTTTGATGGATGCTAAATGTGTGAACGGTTCATCTATGATTATGTAATCAAACGTAAATGTGTTAAGGTAAATCTACCATTGAATTAACATTTAGCATGTATCAACTTGAAACTTACCCGACGTCTGCACCCTACACTAAAACCCCAAAGAAATTAATAGTGTTTTATATATCAAGCTAAAAGTCATCTTACGTGTGCAAGTTGGAACAGGATTACTCCATGTTCTATCAGCTTGGCATGTCGAGGTTTCAGAGCCGTTCCGTACGTATCCCGTGTTACAGGTGAACGTTACTGTATTCTCGGAGGGGTTTGCTCCACCAGGCGCCAGTACTCCGTTAGTCGGGGCCGTCAACGTCGAACACGCTGCAAATGTTCAATGACCTTTACTACGGAGATTTATATCTGTATTAGATACAATACCTTTTGAGTTTGGCTCATTTTAAAGATGCAATTTCCTTCTGATACTTTTATTACTAGAGACTCAATACATACTACAATTTAATCAACATCGCTTGCAGATATTAACCTGATATCAATTTGTCCATATCAAAGGAAGTTGCTAGCATACAAGAACTTAAAAGTCATCTTACCCGTGCATGTTCCAACATTGATGTTCCATGTTCCGTCAGCTTGGCACGTCACAGCAAAGGATCCACTCAGTTGGTATCCCAAGTTACATGTGACAGTAACCTGGCTCGGGTAGAAGTACGGTCCCGGAGGACTCAGCGCTCCGTAAGTTGGGGCCGTCAACACAGGACATGGTCTGGCTGTAATAGTAAAAAAGCGCAGCGGAGTTTGGTGTATGGATAACGATCATCGATTGATAATTAGGTCGAGTACAAAAGTCGACGATCGACTAGAATTAGAATACAGTTTATACATCAAAGCCACAAATATGTAGTAAGTATGATTGAAACCATATGAAAAGACACGAACTCACTATGTAAAACATGCCGAAAGTCATAACTTGAAGTATCGATCAGAGAAGTCTTTTAATTTGTGTTTACCATGTGAGAGAAAGGTCAGTTTATTTGCCTCTCGTACGCTTTCTACTATCTGCTAAATTTTTGTATCATACATTTAAATTGACATTGCTATCATATATGAAATTGTAAGTCGTCTTACGCGTGCATGTTGGAATATTGTTGCTCCAAGTTCCGTCAGATTGGCACGTCACAGGAAAGACTCCGTCCAGGACGTATCCCGAGTTACATCTGACTGTAACCTGGTTCGGGTAGGAGTACGGTCCGGGAGGACTCAGCGCTCCGTTAGTTGGGGCCGTCAACACCGGACATGGAACGGCTGTAATGGTTTATTATGGACCTTTAAGATACATACATATGGCGAATATTTTTGTCGAATGATAGATACCAGCTCATCCACCATTATCTAGTGTATGTATATGTAAACTACGATTTGTTTGTCATTTTCCAGGGTTTCAATATTGAGTGTGGCAACTATTCTTAATATTTTCTCATTAGTATTAGAATATTGGTGTCTGAAAACTAAATTTTGCTAGAAATTACTGGTAACATTAGACGTCAAACTCAACTTACGTAAACATGTTGGGACAGTGTTGCTCCATGTTCCGTCAGCTTGGCACGTTAGAGTAGAGATTCCGGTTAGTTGATATCCCACGTGACAGGTGAACGTAATCGTGTTCGGGTAGAAGTTTGAACCGGTAGGGGGCGTACGTACTCCGTAAATTGGGGCCGACAACACAGGGCACTGTCTGGCTGAAATGGTCAATAACCTTTTATTACGCGGATCTAATAATGTATATACTTTGGTGCCTATAATGCAAAAGGTCACTGGTTTGAATCTATTACCGTCTATAATGATTAGAAAGTTGTTTTAATTGCTGTCTTTATCATCTAATAAATGTCAGAATACTACATTTTAGTGAACACCGCTGACATACATAAACATGCAAGCCATAGTCATCTTACGTGTGCATGTATGGACAGGGTTGCTCCATGTTCCGTCAGCTCGGCACGTGGCACCAGTAGCGCCGTTCCGTACGTATCCCGTGTTACAGGTGTAGCTGACTGTCGCCTGGTAGTTGTACGTACCGGCAGCAGGACTTATCCATCCGTTAGTTGGCGCAGCCTGAGCTGGACACTGGATGACTGAAATGGAAAGTACAGAAAAATACACCCTCTATCGGTCTCGTGATCAAAGACACTACGCGGTGTACATATTACAGGATTTTTTATGTTACAGGAGCTGTGGCCATTACTGTAGAACAATTTGTCGCTAGCATGACCTTCTTCAAAGTCCATACCTCACTTCATAAATGTAATGTGCCATCAAGAGGACTTTCCATTAGAAATGGGCTATTCAAACGTGACGTCATTTGCCGGGGTTGACAGAGACTAATTTCGGGCTTAAGTAAAGTTTGCTGCCTAATATTATTTTTCTTAAACTTGACTTAAGCGCGATGTGGATTATCGAAGGGATAATAGGAAGTCATAATTTTCAAGGTGATGTGTGAATGTGCGAATCATGAAACTTACGGTTGCATGTCGGGGGAGTTGCGCTCCAGGCACCATCTGCAAGGCAGGTAAGTCTTGTTGGACCGGCCAGGTTGTACCCCGTGTTACAGGTGAAGGTGATCTGATCCTGGTACTGACGTCTGTTTGTAGACAGCGAACCGTTCGCTGGTGCAGTCAGGACAGGGCATTGTACAGCTGGAAATAAAAATACACATGAATTATTTGGTATCTTTTAAAAAGTAAGGCATTAAAACATTATAACAGAGTTTCTGACACGCCCTATTCGATGTCGTATAGAAACGAAATCTAACAGAATGAAGGTTTTGATGGATCATTGATTCATGACGAACCTGTGCAGGTGAAACCGTTCCCGACTAACCCAACGTCACACGTGCACGTGTAGGTTCTCCCCAATACTCGGCAGGTGGCGTTGGCGTGACACGGAAATGGATCGCAAAGGTTAGTCGCTGCAAAGTAAGGTCAACTATTTATACATGGATCTATCTATAATTCTATTTTCACAGAATTTGACTACTCCACATTACATTTTTTAAATGATTAAAAAAATTGCTATCAACCGTTTAGAAACAAAGGTGTGGAATGTCTATACTTTTAAAACGACAGGTATAGACGTAGGGCATATAAAGTAACTAGGGCATGCTCACCGTTACAAATGTTCTCCCTTATAAATTTGGGGTGCTCGTCACCAATAAGGTTGTCAAAATCATCCAGCCTGAACACGCTGCTTGGGTCACCAGCAATAGCCTCTAGATAAGCTTGATGACTAATGTCGCTTGTCTTAGCTAGCTTTCACAGCGAACACTGAGCTACAAATCTGACGCAAAACGTTCACGTCACCCTCGGGGTTTGCTAGTTAAAGGCAGGGCACAAAATTGACTTGTCAAGCGTTAACTCAGTACTCACCGTTACAAATGATCTCCCTTATACGTCTGGGGTGGATTGCATCCACAAGGTTGTCAAAGTCGCTCAGCCTAAACACCCTGTTTGGGGCACCAGAAATAGCCTCTAGAGTAGCTTGATGGATGTCGGCTTCCGTGCCAATTCCCACAACAAACACGGTGATGCCCATCTGATGTACCAACTGCGCCGGACGAATGACGTCATCCTCGGAGTCATCGTCGGTAATTACGATCAAGAAATCGAGAGTATCATTCCGCCGGCCGTTTACTTCGAGAAACGAGTTATTGCGCACGTGATCGAGACCAAGTCCAGTGAAGGTGTGACCTCTGTCGTAGGGAATGTTGTGAATCTCAGTTAAAAGCTCAACTCTGGTGTAATTTTCATTCAGCTTCACGCGTGTGACCTCCGCGCCAACGTTGCTGTACGTGACAACACCGACCCTTGTGTCGTTTTCTCCGAGTGTGAAATAGTTCACTACATTCATGACGAACGCCTTTGCATCCTCGAAACCGCTTGTCCTGAAACTCTCCGAGCTGTCCAGGAGGAAGACCAGGTCTACTGGATAAGGACAGGTTTTGGCTGAAGAAAATAAGAAATGTTTAATTTAATGTCGTTCATGTCTTTAATAACTATTCCGGCACTTCTTTTGCTAAAATAAAACCCTTTTCATCACTGACATCGGGATATAAAATTATGCTAGAA
Organism: Branchiostoma floridae; assembly: GCF_000003815.2. Lineage (NCBI taxonomy): Eukaryota > Metazoa > Chordata > Leptocardii > Amphioxiformes > Branchiostomatidae > Branchiostoma > Branchiostoma floridae. Next base: position 79,628 of record NW_023365750.1, read on the forward strand.
TCGTTACGAGACGGTCCCTGATAACTTGATTCGTACTACTTAGAAGAGTCATAAAGTAATGCAAGTGTTTTGTTATAAGCTCGATTATTTTATCTTGGAATGACTGGGCATTGCCAATGATTTAAAGACGATTCTTATGGGACCTAAGAATATGTTGTTCATATCTTTATAGTCTCGACATGACCATACCCTTGGCAGCTTTTAAGCTGCCGAGGGTATGGTCATGTTGAAACACGAGTGTATTTCAGAACAACATGGCCAAGTTTCCAATCTCTAGATTGATGGAAAAGGAGTCAAAACGCATTCGGCTTTGTGTTTAGCTGGCTCTAAATATCACAGCGTACCCTATTCTAGCAGGAACCTTGAAAATTTTCATCATCATCATCCTGGCGTGCTGGTTGCACGGATCGACATGACTCTCTTTCTCCATCCTTTTCTATCCTCCATAGCCTTTAGTGAGTAATATGTGGAGTTACCATTATAGTCGGGTGAACTTAGCTTTTTACATATTCTATATGTGAATCAGATCTCGAGGAACTTATAGTCTGAAAGATTTCCCCAGGGTATTGTCGTCTTGTGATCAGTTGAAGTGTTACGCCTTATAATTAGGGTGGTTATCCAGGCTATATAAATATACGGAATTAACGTGGTTCTCACATCAAATTGAGACATAGATTTTAGTCTCAAGTATATCCGTTACGTCCAATTAAATTCAGTGAATGAAGAAAAAAAGTTTATATGAAGCCACTTGCAGTACCTTTTGACACCTTGTATACACTCAAGCTGCGAATACTAAGGAGGGTCTAAGCCATTTGATTTTTCAACCGCAATAGATCAAGGTCATCGTGAAAAAAAATAGCGTAAAAATAACGATGTTATATCAAAGGTTAACCGTCTTTAATTTAGGCTCGTGTTTAAAGGTGTACAAAGACGATAATTTCTATAATAACCACTTTTCTCAAAGTACGTCTATGTCTTTGCATGCAGTGTCCCACATAATGATTGTAGAATATGAAGCATTAAAGACACTCACCTAATGGAGGTGGAATCTGGGAAACTGTAAGAATGCAATTACATTTATATAATTAATATTCGACATGATGGTGACATTTCAACTATATCTGTTACCCTTTACATCCATAGCTAAAATTACACATAGACTCCAACATTCCACATCGCCCAAGTTACCTTGGTCTCACTGCGTTAGCTGTGATCCGTAAACATCATGGAGATCGGATAGGTGCATAATTGCATTATTTACAGTTAGGTGATCAGCGACGCAAGACGTCTTGATGGTCTTGCATCGGGATTTAAGATCCTACAAGACACTTCAGATAGTTTGTGTGTAACGCATCTGTAAGCATTTGCCAGACCAACGAAGGGGCTGCCGGACACCGGAGGGGTTGATTGGTTAACCCTATTCAGACCGGGGGGGGGGGTTGAGGCCTGCGCTAACTTCGATGTCGTATAACGCCAAAACGGCTTACGCTAGAGCCACCAAATTTGTTGAGTTTTCCTAAAATATTGTTGGCAATAATATAACGAAGGTTGACAAATTTTCCATTTTTTTCTTGTTGCCATGGCAACCGTTTGTTGACAGGCAGTTTTGCCAAAAAACACTATTTTTGGTTCTATGTATTTTTCACATTTATTTGCTATATTACTGCGATTTTGTTACATAAATAAAATCTTATATTATCATATCTTTCATAATTGTATATGCATAAATTATGCTAATTTGATGACGTCATCAGCCCAAAATCCAAGATGGCGGACCGAATGGCCAGATCAAGAATAACAAGCTAATTATCCCTTAAAGTTTGTAACTATCTGGTATTTTTTCATCAAAAACCATCTAAATGAATGAATTTAGTCTATTTACATTGCCCTTTGTGATTATTTGTTGCAAAAAAAGTATTTTTAAAAATTCAAGGTGGCGGGTATAATATGGCGGAGCCCAACTCGTATCTTAGATGTGCATGACGTCATTTTATGACGTCGTATTGACGTCATTGATGTTGCTATTGGCAACGCAAGTCGTAATAAACATTATTATTCTGTTATCTGCACTTGTTGTTACATTTTTGTAGCATAACTTGAAGTTTTACGAGAATACCCATTTTTCATTGGATTTGGCCAATGTAATCAAATTGATGACGTCATAATTACGTCATCTTACGTCAACGTAATGTCAAACGTGACATACTTGTCAGATATTATGTCGAAATCATGTCCTTAAAATTTGGTGGCCTTACGGCACGTCGTTTTAGAGTTATATGACTTTGAAGTGGAGGACCAAAAAAGCCCGGTCTGAATAGGGTTAAAAGATGCAAACTTTGGAAAAAAAATGAATAACAACATGCATGTAACTAAAAACAAAATGAAGATGGTTTTACATTCGTGCGACTTTAATAGGTGGCAAAAACAAAAAAAAAATGTCACAAAAATGTTCTTTATTTGACGTGGAAATCCTTTGTTAGAAGGGAAGTCAAGAGGGCCTGTGAAAATGTAAAAAGGGGAAAGATAGTACCGGTGCTTGCAGACATTATGGTTGTGCAGTACACGGCGATCGCCTGAAAAAAAGACCGTAGATTACGCATTTGACTTTGGTTAAAGAATGTAACACCAGTTCTCAACAGCGACAGGGTTGCAATCAACCAAAACCGTATCTATAAAAAAGTTATAATACAGTTAAAGACAAGGTTGGATTTCGTACAGTTGACAAAAAGTCAGTAAACACACCCAGGCTAAAATTAGCAACCATGAGTGCGCCAACTATCCCCAGGGCAAACTTAATTAAGAAGTCGGACAAGAGAAAACCATTTACGAATTACGCACACATCAGCGCTCCGTTAGATGGGGCTGTCAACACATGACATTGTCTGGCTGAAATGATCAATAACTTGTCATTAAACGGATATGATCTTAATATTTCTGTACTTAAGACGTACAAAGCAATACCTTTTTTATTGATTTGAATACAGGAGGTCAAGTACTTTCTATCCATGGATCCAAGGATCTGTTTTTTACTGTTCAGTGAACATTGCTAGCAAAAAATAAAATTTCATGTCGTCTTACGTGTGCATGTTGGAACAGGGTTGCTCCAGGATCCGTCAGCTTGGCACGTCGTTATTTCAGCACCGATCCGTATGTATCCCGTGTTACAGGTGAACGTAAGCGTGACAGGGTAGTTGTGCGGTGCGGAAGGACTCAGTGCTCCGTTCGTTGGGGCCGACAGCGCTTGGCATAGTCTAGCTGTAATAATGAAATAGGTTTGATAAATATAAAATACAACACGGTGTATTCCGATTCATCCGAGGTGACAGCCGGACTGCGGATAGGATCGCCCGAAGGCCGGAAGGTGATCCGACCCGTGGAAGGGCTGGGACCGAGTGTGATGCGGAATGCACCGTGTTGTATGTTATTTATGCCATACCCACCAGAGAAAACACACGTTTCGATGCAAAATGCACCAGAAGTTGAGAAAATTTGGTGCCCTCGATCAAACATTGTTACAACAGCAATGTTCCAACGTTCTAATCAGGTATTCGAGTTTTCGACGTGCCGCACTGGCGTGCGCAAAGTATCTTCGACATATTCGATTGAAGCCTGTGTGATGCAACTTCGAAGCCTGTTTTATCACACGGTCCGGAACACCTGTATCGAACGTTATTGCGGCCCAGGTATGACATAAAGAACCTTATATGTTCTGGATACTAATGATGCATGGAAAAACATGTATCGCAAATTTTGTACTGTCCCATTTAACTATCCGTTCGCTGGGTACGTATACGCCGGGCATTGGTCAGCTGTAGGGTATAGTGCGAAAAGAAACAAGATCTGTCAGTCCCGAGATTAAAGACACAATGCGTGCCTTCTCCAGAGTAGAAAATGTACAGCTAGAATGGACAATACCATTTATAAGGACAACAACAACGACGACACTAACGGTTGCATGTCGGCGGACATGCACTCCAGGAACCGCTCATAAGACAGGTAAGGCTGGTTTGGTCGGCCAAACCAGAATTCACACATGGATTCTTAGATTGGTATTTTTTAGAAAAAGGAAAACATAAAAACTTATTCTGAGTATCTGACATACCATATTTGACGTTGTGCAGCAACGACACCTGACAGACTACAAACTAATATCAACAGTTTTTTTGACGGATCATTGGTTCATAACGAACCTGTGCAGGTGAAACCATTTTCGACGAATCCAACGTTACACGTGCACGTGTAGGTTCTCCCCAACAGTCGGCAGGTGGCGCTGGCGTGACACGGGGATGGATCGCACAGGTTACTCGCTGTAGAGAAAGGTGAACTGTTTTGAGCATGGATCTATAATTCTATTTTTTACAGAATTCGACTATTTCTAATTGTTGTACGATTCGTTTTGCATTGTATTGCAATGTTTTCACTGGTAGAAGCGCGAAATGTATGTTTACAAATATCTGTCTATACCACGATGTGGAATGTCTATACTTTTAAAACGACAGATATAGACTTAGGGCATATCAAGGAAATATGGCATGAGTATTACTCACCGTTACAAATTGACTCCCTTATAAATCTGGGGTGCTCGTCATCCACAAGGAAATCATGGTCCTCCAGCCTGAACACCCTGTCTGGAATACCAACAATATTCTCTGTAGTAGCTTGACTAATGTCGCTTTCCTCGCCAACTGCCACAACAAACACGGTGATGCCCATCTGGCGTAACAGCTGTGCCGGACGGATAACGTCATCCTCGGACTCATCGTCGGTTAACACGATCAAGAAATCGAGAGTATCATTCCGCCGGCCGTTTACTTCGAGAAATGAGTTATTACGCACGTGATCAAGGCCAAGTCCAGTGAAGGTGTGCCCTCTGTCGTAAGGAATGTCGCGAATCTCAGTTAAGAGCTCAACTCTGGTGTAATTTTCATTCAGCTTCACGCGTGTGATCTGCCTATCACGATCGCTAAACGTGACAACACCGACCCTTGTGTCGTTTTCTCCGAGTGTAAAATAGTTCACTACTTTCTGGACGAATGTCTTTGCATCCTCAAAACCGCTCGTCCTGAAACTCTCCGAGCTGTCCAGGAGGAAGACGAGGTCTACTGGATAAGGACAGGTGTTGGCTGACGAAAATAAGAAACAGTCGTGCCTTAAAAATGATTACAGTACTTTTTTAACAAAAGCAGGCTTTTTATCACTGACATCGGGATCTAAAATTCAAGAACATTATGAGACGGACACTGATAATTGCAATAACTTAAGTCGTACTAGCTAGGGGAGTCGGAAAGCAATGCCAATGGTTTTGTTACAAGCTCATTTGTTTTGTGGAATGACTATAAAAAAATAACAAAGATTTGACAAATGGCAATTATTTTCATGACGAGAGCGAAGTATCTACCCCACCTAAAAAAAATGACGTACACAATCTATGTTCAGAAAGAAGGCTTTACTTACATTTTTGATAATTTAATCAAATTGAGACTTCATTTGTATAATCTATGTGCAATAATGTTATCAACCTGTACATAACTTCTAATTGCCCCCAGTAAGAAAATCAAGCCATTTACCAGTGGAACCATTACACTGCCTCATCAATTATGCAAATCCGATCTTTATTTCTTTAATTTTCATCTATTATTATCAACAACCTTGCTATTGGTAAAAACAAAACAAAATGTATTTTAGGGTTCACACTTCAGAAAACTAGCAAAGGTGTAGTCAATTTGCATTTAAAACAATAGTTTGTTGAGACAGCTGACTCACGTTAACTGAGAATGGGTTGTGCACACACGCAAACACACACATGCACACACACACACACATGCACATGCACACACACAAACACACACACACAAACAAACAAACAAACACAAACATACACCCTCACAAACGCTACCCAAAATATAACCTTCTAGGTAAGGTAACTAGATATGAAGAATTTACGCACTCACCTAATGGAGGTGGAATCTGGCAGAAAACTGTAACAAAGCAAATGCATTTAACTGATTAATCTTCATTACGGATATGATAGTGGTTGTGCTAGCATAATTATATATCATATATATATATATATATATATATCATATGCATCATTTACTCCTATATTGAAATGTAGACATAGACAACGACACTGCGTTAGCTGGGATCTGTAAACTGCATATATAGAGAATGAATTGCATTATTTACAGTCAGGTGATTTGTGACGCACGACGTCTTGGTGGTCTTGCAATGGGATTTAGGATCTAAAAAGACACTCCATGACGTTTGCAAGTAACGCTTATCACTTGGCAGTTAAAGGCCATAGAACGGGTCATCTGACACTTTATCGGTTGATGGGTTAAAATGTAACGATACCCAAAAATGACAACATGCATGAAACTGAAAGCAAAACGGAATTCGTGTCATTTTAAAAATTTGCTAGAACAAAACCTTCCTTTGGCTGAAACTTTCCGTCCCGAGATAACTGAATTATGTACAAACATTCATAAATGTCACAAAAATAAGGTGGAAAGACTTTACTAGACGGGAAATCACAACGACGAGGTAAAATGTACTGAAAGGGACCACAGTGATTGGGGATCGCAAACTACAAAATGGCCGACTGCAAAAAACAACAACTTTTACAGTAGCTTACATATCATGTTTTCTACAAAGATGTGACGAAAACTATTAACTACAACTGAACTGCAAACAACCTAAACCTTATTCACAAAGTTGTATACATATAAAAATGAGGTAAGATTTAGTACAGTCGACTTAAAGTTAGTAAACACATTTGTACTTACCCAGGCTAAAATTAGCCACCATGAGTGCGCCAACTATCCCCAGGGCAAGCTTCATTGTGTAGTCGTATATTCAAATAAACACCTTTAGTTTCATCACTTAAAAGAATCAGTCTCACAGCGTGAAGATGTAATTCCTATCTGACAAGATAGGTCTTACGTATAGACGCACACTCACACAAGAAAAGTGTATTCTTCAGGGAACGTGAACAGACAAACCCGCATGTGAACGCGCGCCGTTTCCTTGTGGGACCTTTAGAAATCTTGCTGTAATTATGTGCCTAAATCTGAAGGTCATGGGGGTCACATAACTTCGTGTTGAATCGGAAAACGCCGGGGGCATCTTCAGGGTCATCACACTATTTGTGTTTGTGTGTATAATGTTTTCATATTTTAACATGTAATCTGACGTTATGAATTGACGTCCTGACGCCACTGATAGTAATGTTAAAATCCAGTTATTTGCGGTGGACGTCCAAATAATACGTCTCCATCTCAGGTGAAAAAAATCAAACTTGAGTTTTATAGGGACTTCCGTCAACATCACTCGAAGTAAAAGTTCAAAGGTGAAAGCAGCTTGTTTACAGTGAATAATATTTAAAATCATATCTCTACAGCAGTGACTTTACCATCCAAAGATTTGCAAAGTCTGTTACACCGATTTTCTGCCCCGATGAAAATAATCAGTGGATTTCATAACATGTGTTTGTGTGTGTACTAGATGGTGGTGTGTGTGTGTGTGTGGGGGGGGGGGGGGGTCGTAGCTTACGTTTGAACACATACACACATACGAACATAGCCGCTTTCGCGTCCTGAGGCGCGACACAGACCAGATCTAAATTTTGTTCGTCCGGCCTTTATTCTTGCTAGCAGGGACGGATTCTTCCTCTCCCGACCGTCCCAATTCCCTTACCTGCCAGGTCGGTGGAAAAAGCAACCCCAGAAGCCCAGATCCTACGTTCATACCAAACCACGCCTTATGCCTCCCGAGATGTCCTCAGCAGGTTGATCTTCCGTCAAACAGGAACCCGGTAATGGCGCACAAAATTTGAACGGGTTTTCAAATCACCATTCTGGTTTGTGGTTGGTCTGCGATAGCGAGGCTTATTTTCTGGACTGTAACATTTCGTAATTCGGTAAACTTACGAATTTTATTATATCTTTCGAATACGCTCACTCTTTTACAAATATTAACAAACGGTGTACGCATTTGTATCATCGTAAGTTCGTTGTGTCTTCTGAAGTTAGTTTCTTGGTTGGTTGGTTGGTCAAATTAAACAAGAATAATTTTGATAGACCCCTTCCCGGTTGATGGTTGATGCGTGAAATGTCACATTTTTGTGGAGGCGTAATGGATTATGTAAGAACTAAACGGTTTCATAACCCTCTGGACTTTTACAAGGTCAGATTGTACAACTTTCCAGAGACTGGAGTTTAGGAATGCACATTGCAGTTGTTGTTCTAACTAGGTATGATGTGTGTTCCAATGTAACCCCCCCCCCCTTTCCCCCCAGTAGCTGGTACATCCTACCTATGTAAATGCAGTCACAGAAAACAGGGACATTCCTAATGTCTAGACCACAGCTGCAAAAGGACTCATACGCCAATTAGGCTGTACCATTTTGTTCAAAGGTAAGATACGCATCTTTTATTCCTCCTATATCCAATAATTAACAAATGTGTTTTCTTTCTGGAGATGTTTTGCCTTCTATTGCGAAACTAGTGTAGTGTGCCTATTCTGTAGAACTTAAAAACACACTAATAAACACACACGAACATACAGATGCACAACAGACAATTACACAGTTGGCGAACACTGGATGGGGGGGTAGTCTTTAGAAAACGATCGATATCCATTATCAATTATCCAATTTTATAAGGACAGCCTATTTTCCAAAATAAACAAGACAATTTAGAAAGCTGAAGCATTTAATAGTAAAAGCATGGACTCACGATGATTATATTTAACATCATATACAAATTTAAAAAGATGTATATAACACAAAATAATATGACACAAGGTACTACCATCCTTATAATGGATGGCAGCTCCAGAAATCTAACTCACATGGGAACACGATCAACAATTGAAAATAGTGATGGAGTGAGAGTTGCGGTAGGCATACAGAGACAATAGTGGAAGGTGAGAAAATAAATTTCAAACGCACTCAGTATTTAAGGACTGAATGCGTCTTGCCGGAAATCTAATACTCATACATACATACATACAGACACACACACAGACATCTACATGCTTCTCGTAAATATATTGGTGTAACGTGTTTGTATACGTGCGTGTGTATGATTTTGTACGTGTGTAAGTATGTGTGTGTGTGTGTGTGTGATTGATATGTATGATTGTGTTTTTGTTCAACTTACGCCCCCCTCCCCCTCTGCACACAAACATACAAGCTCCACATGTTGCTTTCATCGGGCCAGTAAATCAGTAAAATTATCAAACTTTGGAAATCTTCGAACAGTAGTTTCATTGTTGTACAGAAATGATTTTGGATAACGTTCACTATAAACAAACTGCCCTCACCTTTGAACTTTGACTCCGAGTGATGTTGACGCAATTCCCTGTAAACTTCCCAAGAGATGCATGCGTATTAAATGGACGTGCATCCAAAATGACTGCATTTTGACATTACTATTGCTGGCGTCAGAACGCCAATTCATACCGTCACATTAAATTTGAAAACGTGAAATACGTACACACAAACAATTCAAATAGTATGATGACCCTGAAGATGCCCTGGGCGCTTGCCGATTCAATACAATGTTATGTGACCCTATGACCGTCAGATCTAGGCACACAATTTAGCCAGGTAGGTAAAGGTTACAGAAGGAAACGGCGTGCGTTCACATACTGGTTTGACTGTTCACTTCTCCTGAAGAAGACATTGTTCTTGTATGATTGTACGTCTGGAGACAAGACCTACCTTATCGGTTGGACTTACATCTTTAAAGTTGTTGGGAAATTCTTTTAAGAAGGCGATCTTAGTTCTCTTGGTGTTCTCTTGTACGACTGCACAATGAAGTTTGCCCCAGGGATAGTTGGCGCACTCATGGTGGCTAATTTTAGCCTGGGTAAGTACAAATGTGTTTACTGACTTTATTTCTGTACAAAATCCTGACTTGTTCACCTTTAACTGTATATAACTTTATGAATACTGTTTTGGTTGTTTGCAACACTGTCGGTGTTGGGCACTGACGTTAAATTCTTTATCCAAAGTCTAATACTTGATACACAGCCTTCCTTCAGTCGGTCGTTGTGTACTGCGCCGGCATAATGTCTGCAAACACTAGTACTATCTGTTCCAGAAATGTTCCCAAGAAATCTAACCTTTTCTTCTAACAACGGCTTTTCACGTAGAATTAAGGGCATTTTTCGGTCAATGTTTTGTACATAAAAAATCAATTGTCTTGGGATGGAAAGGACTGTTAAATCGCTGGAAGGTTTTGTTTTAGCCAACATTTACAATCACACCAGGGCTCGAATTTCCACCTGCATATGCAAGTTAGTGCAGGTAAAATTGGAGATGTGCAGGTATTTCTGGTGTCTACCTGCACCTAACCTGCCATGATCCATGTGCTTGGTTTTATACAAAAATGTCCTTTGATGTAGGTGCATATGGATTGTTAGCTGCATTGACTGTTACCACGTTTTTTTTTAAATATAAATGAAAAAAAAATTGCAATTGTTCCTGAACAATTTTAGCATGATTCATACTTCTTAATGATGATGATACTTCCTAAATTCAGAGTGGTGCAGGAAAATTTGTCAGGTGCAGGTAATTTTCAATGTTACCTGCACCAGTGCAAGTATACAAAAAAAGGTATTTCGAACCCTGCACACGAATGTAAACTTATTTGTATATTTGTACATTTCGATATAGGAGTACGTGATATTGGTTATATTTATTCAGATAACACTATAACCACATGGTCCTTAATGAAGATTAATCAGCTAAATGCATTTGCTTTGTTACAGGTTTCTGCCAGATTCCACCTCCATTATGTAAGTACTTCAATGCTTAAATCTAGTTATCATGTGGTGCTTTATATGCATCGACGTAGTTACCTTTGCTAGATCGTTATGTTTTTGGTTGCGTTTATGTGTGTAAGTTCGTTTGTCTGTGTGTGTGTGTGTGTTTGTTTGTTTGTGTGAGTTTGTGTGTGTGTGTGTGTGTGTATGTGTGTGTCTGTGTGTGTGTGCGTGTGTGCGTGTGTGTGTGTCTGTGCGTGTGTGCGTGTGTTTTTCTGTGTATTTGTAGTTGACCAGCATAACTCCAGAATACCTGGATGGATTCTCTTGATATGAAAAAAAAAAAAAAATTATATTTTGGGCCCATAGCGTGCCCTGGCGTTTGCTACGGTACTGCAGTGAAACTTCCGTGTTTGATGCCTTGATTTCTGAATACTTAGTATGCTATGGTCGTGATTTTTAGTGGTAGATAGCTCTTCAGTCCGGGGGTACGCGGTATAGATTTGGGTTTTGATTTGAAACTGTTGTGACATGTTTAGGGTCAGGTTTTGAATAACTTATGAAGGAGTTGACGGATCGTCATGATTTTGTTTTGAAGATACCTTCAAAAGAAGATGGACCAAAAACGCTCAGTCTGAATAGGTTTCATAGATATCTAAACGGCAAAAGAGTCAACAGAAACCAACACAATAAATGTTCAAGACTCTGAATTCCACTCAGATTTCGTTTCATAACTCACTATAATTTAGCTTTAAAACAAGTTGCTTTTATGGATAGAAATAGACCTATGTCATATGAAGACATATTTTAATACGTATAGCGTTAAATTCTACTACAATACCTGGAAGTGGGGCAAGGAACTTTGTTTTCAATTCACGTTAATTTACTCCCCCTTTGTGCTGTGCAGTGCCAATCTTTGCTTCTAACGGACTGTCAAGAGTATGGTCATCCTGAAATCCATGTCATAAACAAATAAAAAACATGAGATTCTTTGGTCTCTTAAAAATAATTGTCTTTCATTCTTTGCAATTTTTGTTATTCCAAGACAAAATCTATCTTGTAAGAAACCTCTTGCTTCACTTTCTGACTCCCATAGCTAGTATACAACTTTACTTATTACAATCATCAGCACTGGCCGTCTTATAACGATTCTTGCATTCCATATCTTGATGTTGGTGATGAAATGTATGCTTTTGTGGCAAAATAAGTGCTCTAATTATTTTCAAGGCATAAATGACATCAAGCGTTTTTTTTTTAATTTTCTTTAGCCACCACCTGTCCTTATCCAGTAGACCTGATCTTCCTCCTGGACAGCTCGGAGAGTTTCAGGACAAGCGGTTTCGAAGATGCAAAAACCTTCATCCAGTCCGTAGTCAACTATTTCACACTTGGTGAAAACGATACAAGGGTCGGTGTTGTCACGTACAGCAACGCCGACGCGCAGATCACACGCGTGAAGCTGAATGAAAACTACACCAGAGTTGAGCTCTTAACCGAGATTCGTAACCTTCCTTACGACAGAGGTCACACCTTCACTGGACTTGGTCTTGATCACGTGCGTAATAACTCGTTTCTCGAAGTAAACGGCCGGCGAAATAATACTCCCGACGTCCTGATCGTACTAACCGACGATGAGTCCGAGGATGACGTCATCCTTCCGGCACAGCTGACACGCCAGATGGGCATCAAAGTGTTTGTTGTAGGAGTTGGCGAGAAAAGCGACGTTAGTCAAGCTACCCTAGAGACTATTGCTGGTACTCCAGACAGGGTGTTCAGGCTGAGGGACCATGATTTCCTTGTGGATGACGAGCATCCCAACTTTATAAGGGAGTCGATTTGTAACGGTAATACGCATATCCTATTTCCTTTATACAGCCTACTTCTATACCTGTCGTTTTAAATGTATTCTAAAATACCGTGGTATCTGATCAGTTGAGAGCAATAAATTTGTTTCATGTTTAAAACACAAATATGTATAATTATGTTGTGCATAAAGACAGATGTTTGCAAACATACTTTTACACTAAGTCTTCTTCTTTTATCACTATCAACATTATGTAAAGATAACATTTGCGCCGTATTCCTTGCGTTTTTCACAATCACAATCACAATCATAACGATGCAAAATGAATCGTACATAAAATGTGGAATAGTCGAATTCTGTAGAAATCAAGAATCATAGATCCATACGTAAAACAGTTGACCTTTCTTTGCAGTGAGTAAACCTTGTAATCCACCTTGTCACGCCGACGCCACCTGCCGACTGCTGGTGGAAACCTACACGTGCAAATGTAACGCAGGATTCGTCGGGAACGGTTTCACCTGCACAGGTTCGTCATGATCCATAAAACCTGCTGTTATTATTTTGCGGTCTGTCAGATGTCGTTGTTGCACAACATATGTGTGTCAGACACTGAGGATATGTTTAAATGTTTAGTTTTTCGTAAATAACAATCTAAGAATCCATTCGTAATCTTTATTTTCAGTTGCACAATGCACTGACTGCACCAGCCGCGAAACGGTGCACTTAACCCTACAAATAGATGCCCCGAAATCCCTAACGATATAGAAACTATGAAATTGCTAGCGATAAAGCCCTTTCTAAGATATCACTTCCTTTTGGTTTCTCGGTTGAATGTATATCATACTACTTCCTTGATGAACAGCAGCACTTGTTAAGGTGTCAGCTTGCCTAAATTTTCCGAAATTTATTGTTGGCAATATCAGCATAGTCATAAGGAACCTGCAGCTGTGTCTAACATATCAGGTGTGCTACTCGGTACCATATGGCACCATGTGCCTATTTGGTACCATAAGATGTGATACCTTGGCAGTCGATTGTACTTGGTTTGGTCAAAACAAGCCTGGCATGGAAATAAAAAAAGAAGTATTTTATTGTGATGTTGAGGTACATGTTTTTAATAGCAGTGCCATATCGCGAACGTTTCAACTAGAAAAGTGAAATAACAGATTCAATTACCAGAAAAAAAGGAATACTAGTTGGTAATGTTGCGAAATTTGTCAAGATTGTGTGTGTATTGGGGAGGGGGGGGGGGTTCAATGTAGTATAATTTTTGGAAAGGTGGGCCAATTCTCATTACCGTTCTAAGATGTTTGGTCCGCAGTGAAATTCGCCCCGCTCCCCATATTCTTAACATTGCGTGACCTTCCTGTATTTCAAACAATTTTAATAGGCATAGATCAAAAGGTTATTGATTATTTCAGCAAGGCAATGTCCGGCGTTGACGGCCCCAACTAACGGAGTGCTGAGTCCTCTAGGGCCGTACTCCTACCTAAACCAGGTTACAGTCATCTGTAACTCGGGATACGACCTGGACGGAGTCACTCCCATAAGGTGCCAAGATGACGGAACATGGAGCAATCCTGTTGGAACATGCAGACGTAAGATAACTTTTGACTCATCGATATGTGCAATGCTAAGCAATTTCTACCCCTAAAAATAGATATTTAGATTGAACCAACAAAAGTAATATAACTTTTAAAGAGCAATTTGGGCGTTCTATTTTCTATTTTTCTACAGGTACATGGCAGGTGAATTATAATCAATGTTTCACCATGTAACATAAGTATGCAGATCTCTACCAGGTTACAGAATATGGTTTACTAACAATTTCAGTCAGATGTTCCGAATTGACGGCCCCAACTAACGGAGCGCGGATACCCTCTACCGGAGCGAACTCCTACAGGAACACCATCACGTACACCTGTAACACGGGATACCAACTAAACGGAGCCTCTCCCTTGACGTGCCGAGCTGACGGAACATGGAGCAACCCTGTTCCAACATGCACACGCGGCCAGACGACTTGTAAGTGTCTATTCATGTTAGCAATATCCAGCTAACTGTAGCTTTAGAAACTCACAACATAGTGAAATTGTTTGAATTTCTAAATTCAAAAAATGTTAAGCAGGCGTAGATTGAAAATGAGTAGTTCTGTATACCTACGGTATAGAGACAAAGGTGCCTGGAACGGGTTATTGACTATTTCCGTGACACAATGACCTACGTTGACGACCTCAACTAAAGCCTATGTCGACACCCGCCGTACGTTTTTTTTTGTCCGTACACGCGTTTCCCCGGAAAGCCACGTACGCCGCGTTTTCCTGTAAACGTGAGGAAGAACTGGCAAGAGCAGGGAAGGGGGTGAGACAACGCAAGTCACTCGCACGGTTGTGCAATTTGTACTAAGGCCCTGAGCGGCGGCGTGTATCGTTCGTTGCGCAAGTACGTATACGGGCTTACAACGTACGAACTATGTGACTGTGTGATTGACGTTATCGTATGCAGGCCTTACTTACACGTGCTGCTTACGCACGGTTTCCTTACTCACTCGCATGCTCTACATGACACGCGTAGCCCGTACTTGCTCGTTGGTGTGTGTGTGTGTGGTGGAGGGGGGTACAGCAGCCTGTACGCATTAAATGCCTAACGCATTTCCGACAAATGGCAAGTGTATTCCAAGATTTTTCTTAGTATTTGTTTAAACAGCGACTGTCCTTGACGCGTACAAATGCGTATAAAATAATTTAGAAACAACGTCAAAACGGAACGCATGCGTACTTAAAATTATACGTAGGTGTGAACCCCCACCCCTTAAAGGGGTGTTGTATTTTCCAGGAACGTATGGCTACCTAAACGTTACATTTCTTGTTAAGAATAACTTAATTGGAAGAAAAATAATATGCATTATGTTTCTGTTTCAAGATTGAAAAATATTAATGCATGTTGTTTGTTCCATACATCATCAAGTATCAAGAGCCTATTTTCAAGGATCATAATCAAGTAATTTTATTTTTACAGCCAGACCATGTCAAGCGTTGACGGCACCAACTAACGGAGCGCTGAGTCCTGCCGCACCGCACAGCTACCCTGTCACGGTTACGTTCGCCTGTAACACGGGATACGTACGGAACGGCGTTCAAACTACAACGTGCCGAGCTGACGGATCATGGAACAACCCTACTCCAACATGCACACGTAAGACGACTTGCAAGTTGATATCTGCAAGCGGTGTTGATCAACTTATAGTATGTAGCGAATCTCTGATGAAGAGTGTCAGAAGGAAATTGCATGACCTTTCCATCTTCAAAATACGATTGATGAAAAAAATCTTAACTCAAAAGGCATTGTTATGTGTATCTTTAGTACAGAAGTATAATTCCATATCTAATGTTAATTATTTTTTGAAATTTCAGCTGGACAATGTCCGGATTTGACGCCTCCAGCCAACGGAGCGCTGAGTCCTCCTAGACCATACTCGTACCTAAACATGGTCGTGTTCACCTGTGACACGGGATACGTTCTGAACGGCGCCGCTGACACATTGTGCCAAGCTGACGGATCATGGAGTAACCCTGTTCCAACATGCACACGAAAAGGTGACTCTTAAAAACAAGCTTTGAAGTTGATGATATACTATTAGTAATGTTCATATTCTTATGGAATGTTTTAATCTAGGAACCATTTACTCTGATTTATTGAACATATTCTGTTGGCGGTGTAAATCAATATCATCAATATGTAAATTTTAAAAAAGGATACTTCAATTTTTATCATATCCAATTTTTTTTGCGATTTTTCAGCAAAAATTATAGATAGAACATGAGCGTACTTTTTGACTCATCAATATGAAGCTGACCAACGATATTGATGTTATAACTGCAGCCTACATTTCAGATCATGATGAGTGTACAGGGGACACTGACGTTTGTCCCCAAGGATCTACCTGCCTTAATATACCGGAAGGGTACGGATGCACATATTGCTCACCTGATGTACACATTTTGGGTGGAGGAACGCCAATCGCCCGCAGAAGAGCTTTTACACTGAACAGTCGACTCAGGGTTAGTGCAAACTGCATTGAGAAACGTAATGTTGGGTACAAATGGGAGTTCTTTCCACCCAGTGGATCACAGTGGCAAGTCCTTGCCGATGTTGTTTCCACAAAAGCAGATCTCCTGGTTCCTCCCAGAACACTCCATTATGGTCTATACCTGTTTAGACTAACTGTGACTGTGACTGAGACTAATACAGGAGTTGTAGTATCGGGTATAAGTTATAACACATCGGTGAGCATCACTCCATCTCCTCTCGTTGCTGGTATATTGGGAGGAGCCAGAAGGCAGGTTGGAGTTGGTGAATTTACCATAGATGCGGCCACGCTGTCATCGGATCCTGACGGCATCATATCAAGGAGCGCGGACCTGGACTATCGCTGGTCTTGTGATCCTATCCGTAAGTAATACATTTATTATTGAGATATACCACAATTGATTGACATAACAGGTGACTATCGCCTTTTCAAGAAATGAACCTGGAGATGTTGACAGAAAATCCACTCACATCAGGAAAGGTCCCTCTCCTTTTGATAAGCGGGGTGTGGCTGAAATCAAACTGAGACAAACACAGGACCTCCATTCAACGTCCTCTCTGAGGGACGGCCCTAACTAAAGCTTGGTGCCCATTTCTACCAGACACAGAAGATACGTTAGCATATTCAGTACACATTAGCGTATTCAAACCCAGAAACTCTGGACCAAACAACCCCGCCGTCACATCACTTTGCTGCTAAATATGTGGACAACTTAGTCCCACTGTGTATAGACACCCATGTCCAACGCTTTCAAGAAATTACGAAATAGAATGAATTCTGCTATGTTTTAAAAGAGTATTGGCAGATTCCGTGTTGACTCATAAATTTCATTTTACTATACAGCTGCGTATATTTTCAGATGGAGTTTGCCCTGCATTGAATGGAGGAGCCGATGGTCTTCTTACAGTAAATACCAACCGAGATTCACTTAACTCCGAGCTCATGTTTACTGTGGAGGTGTCTGCAACCAACAGGATCAGTGCTTCTGCGAGTCAGGTTATAGAGGTGGTTCCTTCGACCAACCCACAGTCATCAGTCATGTAAGTCTGAATATTATTCAATTGTTACCATGATTGTATTTCTAGCTGAAATGCCTTACTGGTTCCAAGTAATCATTTTGTATGCACTTACAAGTATTACCTGGTTTGTAATAGGCAATTATTTTGAGTGGCTTTGTGACTGTGTATTCCACCCGGAGATTTCTTTCCTTGTAATAATTTTGCCTGATTTGCTTATTTTTTTGGTGTAAATGTGTTTTTAGTTGTGATACTAGTTATGGAACCTGCGGCCCCGGAATCAACTACGGAGAAAGGTTGAGGCTGTCCGCGCTGTGCAGCAACTGTCGAGGAGATCCCAACAACTACAGATACAACTGGACATTGGTGCAGACACAAGGAGTAGCTACGACTTGGACAGACGAAGACTGGAGGACAAACATACTGGATGACAGAAGTCAAGACTACGTGACGTTCAGGGCAGAGGTTTTTGATCCGGTATGTTACTTTCTATGAATACAATGCGACTAGAAAAAATGTGAATTCCAACACAGAATCGAAACATATGGATTTCATTATTTGGCGGCTACACCAGACAAATTGTCTTCGTTGTGCTTTTGTTTTCTTATAGTAAATAAGGCCAACTTGTTTACAATGTTCTAATTATTCCATACATTGTCATGTCTCTACAATATCGGACCACCCGTCTATAACTTTAACTGTTTGGCGTCATTTTAGATGCATACTGATGTCCCAGATACTCACAAATTCTATGTTTACTAGCATACAATCAAATCATCCTTTATCTCAAGCAGCAAGGCCAGTACATTGTGACTTCCACAGTGACGGACAGTAACACAGGGGAGTCTGGTTCTGCAGAGTATTCCTTCATAGTTACTGAACCACCGACTGTAGGGAGCTGTACAGTCCACTCGCTGGGTAACCCGGCTGGATTTTTTGAGATAGTGTGTCAAGGTATTTCTTGAAAATATTTTAGCCTAAGCCATTGTAACAGGCCCATCTGTAATTCTTGTTTTAATGGCTTTAGATGGGAAAAAAATTAACGTGTGATTACAACATTATTAATTTCAAGTTATCAATTCATAATTATCAATTTCAAGTCACTCCACCAACACTTTGCTCCAGAATTTCAGATAGATAATGATACATTGCTTACTAGGATTCAGCGATCCGGATCTACCTCTGCGCTATGATTTTGAGTACACAGCAGCGGATGTCAACGTTGCTTCTATCAATTCTACATCCAGTGTCAGCCAACATCTTCTATACAGCGGACCAGTAAGTGTCATCAATGTAATGTACACTTGTTTACATAATACCTTGTCCCCCAACGACCTGGAGGTCAAGGGACTAGGTAGGTAGGTAGGTTACATAATACCTTACTAAATTTTTACGTTTAGTGTGTCAGGGAATCATGGTTACATAGTGCAAGTGTGTTAAGTTTTCTCCTTTGGTTTTGCTTGACAATGTTCAGAGATCGGGCTTGACGATCGGATAGGCACATTGTTAGTTCGTCAGCTTTTATTGGGTTAAATGTGATTACGATTTGCGAAATAGCAGGTACTCAAGCAATTGGCTATGGTTTGGGAAACGATCAGACGATTTTTTTTATTTAGTGACACTGCCGTCTGAGGCGTCTAACCGTTTCCAGTACCTCATCCACTTGATTGCGTAACAGCTATTTGGCGTACATTGATGTCTAACCGTCATGGAAATAATTACGATTTTTCATGAACCAGGCCTCCAGCACCCCTCCAATCAGACTGCCCACAGGAGACCCAGACGAGAACTATGAGCTGGAGATCGTCATCCGTGTGACCGATGCACTAGGTGCTTTTAGCGTCACAAGAGCCACAACGAATGTGAGAGTGCAATTTTATATGCGATAAATAGTATCCTGGTATCCAACTATTTTAGTATGTCGAGTGTATTTTGTCCGTTCTATTACTGGAGGAGGACGTAAAAGTCCATGCAGCTAAATTGCACACAGTGAAGCATATGAATGTTTAGACATATTTGCTAAATTATTAGCGTGTTTGCTGAGGAAAGTGATAAAACACCGAATTCTGAACGCGATTAACTTTGATTGATGTGGTTCATTATACCGATATTGTATACAAGTATTTAATGTATTACAGTTTTTTCATATTTATTATTTACCATGATATTCTACCATTATTTAGGTAAGACCACCAGAAAATATTGAAGAGTTGGTGGAAGCCGTTCTAGATGACGTGGACGTCAACAACCTACAACAGACTACGTCATCAATCGCCAGTGTGGCGTCTGTGCTAAACGTTGCCGTCGGAACTGACGTCGACAATACAAAAGCGGCTTATACCAACGCAAGGAGACGAGATACATTTAAACACTAACAACTACCTTCGCCAGTGTAGTGTCAATGTAGAAAATATCAATTCATTGCGTCCTGATGGTCTTTATCTGAAAGACTGCCTTGTACAATTATTTAGTAGCCCTAAAGTGAATAATCATTACATCCGAGTATCAAGTCAACCGCACTTTTTTTTTTCGTTTTTACATCAAAGACCTACCGACGGTCTACCTTCAAGAAAACTGAGAACATGCCTGAAAAAGAAATAGCAACGACAAAACTATGCTAATGCGTCCTTAACTATGATTTTATCCAATGCAAAACAGATTGTTTACCGTTTTTATCCTTTTAGACACGTGATCGGATGATGCAAATTCTGGAGCAGGTTCAGGTGCAGGACGTGCAGCAGGTGAAACAGGTGTCAGGCACGCTAGCACACGTGACTAACAAGCCTGAAGAACTGTCGGATGGGTCTCAGGTTAGTTGTGTTGCATAGAGCAAGATCTGCCCTCTGCAGTTAATGCTAATCCTAAAATGCTAATTTTAATAAGATGATGATTTATAAAGTGACACTACAAAGCAGGGGGTTGTCCATTTCTTTACAAAGACTGGACTGAAATCATGATCAATCAGTCCCAAATATCTACTTTTGTGTTGTAAATTACAGTTTACTCCATTAAGAAGTATTTCTACTAACTAAGATGAACATAACATTCAAGTTAATGCTGAACGGTGGTTCCTTCAGAATGGTATTCCCTTTTCTTAGCGCAAAGCCATTAAGAAATAAAATATATGTATAGTAGCAGGTCGTCCATTCAGTATTTCTGGTGACAAAAATGTAAATGAAAGGGAGAAATGCAGACATAACAAACGTTCTTATACCATATAGTCACTAACTAAAGCGCCCCCCCCCCCATAATTGCCTAACACCTGTGTGCCCGTATAGGTAAGAGCAGCTGACACTTTAAAGACGTTAGGAGAAGTGTTGACGACTGAGGCATCAGAGGTTGGAACGGAGGAGCTGGAAGGCGTAGCGGCTCAACTTTTCACAGGTAATACCTTAGTGCCCTGTTGTAAAAAGATAGACAATACTAGACAACGGCGAATATGCCATCTATAAAAATTTGCATCGTCATCGACACATGTAATAGAAGTAGAACAGGTGTTCTTTATTAAGCAATCAAAATTATAACAGTAATTGATTGTATAAGACGATAGTTTACGCAGTATATTTCCTTTTTCAGGTGCCATAAACATTCTGGACGCTTCCAGTCAAAGCGTGGAGAGAGAGAAGTCCAAGACAAAACTGACAAACAAGACTACAGACTTCCAAAAGGTGACATTAAAATCTTTTCCAAGATGGTAATCTGACAATTTTGAATGCAAATGACCAACATAAATCGCAAGATCTAGGTCAATAGCGTCGATGTAATGAAGATGAGTGGGTGATAGTTGTTCTACATTTGATAGGAGACGAAAACCATCACTCAACTTTGGCGGTGGATTGTATGAAGTTTAAGCCACTTTTGACGAACACTCAATAACATAGTCTAATGATCTAAAGATGGTGGAGATTTTTTTAAACTAGATTAACATGATCAAGAGTTTCTCAATGCTGCCTTGTTTTATATCTTTTATTATTAATTATTTACATATTTACATCAGAACGAGCAGGCAGTCACCACCGTTTTCGAAACTATCGACGAGTTGTCTTTCACGATGATCTCGCGAAAGAACCGAGACGAGAAGCCGACTCTGGTCCAGGCTAAGGAGTTCCTGATGTCCCTGGCGAGGTCCAGCTGTGACGGACTCGGGACGCGGGTAATACAGACCCAGGAAAAAACGAAGGCGTACTTTGAAATTCCAGAGAACATTACCTCGAAGCTTTGTGTCAACGGAACTGTCAGATCTCAGGTGTGTATGTTTGGATACTTGTTATTATATGATAAGATACAAGAAATCAGTAGCTCATCAGGACCTTCCACTATATTCTCAAAGTGGAATTTTACACATGTAACATTAATTAATATCCCGATTCTCGCGATATCTCTGCAAGCTACGCGCGAGCTTAACTTTGCCATACCAAGCTCCTTGGCCACACGAAGTCGAGGTAGAACTTTTTAACCAATCATACAGGCTCAGAACTGTATTCAAAACTTACTGTAGAGAAAAAATTGATAGTTACGTTTACTAAGAAAAACATTATGTATTTCTAAAATTCTGGCAATTGCTGGAATTCATGTGTTGCATTGTTGTGTGTTTTATCTTTCAGACTTACTTTGCACCACGAAACCCTTTTGAATATGGAAATAATGCCGAGGATGTCAAGACCACGATTCTGGGACTTTCTGTTCTCGGCGAAAGGCAGAAAGTGCTTGTCAGTAACCTAAAGGAGGATGAACGTATCGAGTATATCAACCCAATATCTCCTGAGAAACCAATAATTGTAAACGGCAATGCAACGTCATCTAACAGCAGGCAAATAGCGGTAGGTCCAGTTTTAATGATATGTATAAATGCTTTCTCTCTTCGATGTTACAGATGATCACCTACTAGCACATTACATTGGGTAAAGTTCAATTAGCTACCTATCTCTTCTTTGCATACATATTATGTGTCTCTGAGCTTTCGTCATTATGTTGTGATTTTGAGAGATTCCAAATTCGCTACGAGATTCTAAACTACTTTCAGAGTAATCCATTTCTACGTACAGTGCGCCTTTTGGTGTAACAAGCCAACGTAACATGCGAAACAGAGGATTGTAAACGTTGTGTTGTGGTTATGCATTTCTCGATCCTCTTTCTAAAACCACCATTTTCTGTTCTTCTTTGGTTATCAGATACACAATTTCACCACAACAGAACCAGGTGTTGCTTTCTACATCCGCGTCATCCCTGACGTTCCCAACAAAGACGTAAACGTCACGTTAAGAACTTACCTGAAACGTGGTGCGGTGGTCTCACCTGTTGACTATAGTCACAATGCAACCCTAACAGGTAATGGAGTCTCTACACAGCCGTACACGTGGTTCCTGAACCAGGAAGCTTTAAACACCGGAAGTGGACGAGAAGTTTGGACAATAGGTAAACACACATATTGATTACATATAGATTTTTATACACGCATTCTTCTCCCAAACCGTCAAGCTTTACATGTCATTTTAGCACACAAAAAATATGACAATCATCTGCTGTCCTTCTGAATGCGTTGCTTAAGTTCTGCTTTGGCATCTTACGATTGAATGGCATCTGTCATCAAATACTTTAACGTATCAATAGAAAGAACATCCCATGAGACTCTTGCCATTTTGAATAGATAGTTTAGTGGGATCATCGATGTATAGTAAACTATAGACCAATGTTTGTCATATTCTACAATATATATTCAAAATTCCTAACATTTTTTTGTTACCATTGAAGTTCTTATCTTTTTACCTTTAAACTTTTTTTTGTGTCCACTGGTGTCCTATCTTCAACTAAATGTAACAAGTCCTGTCCTGTTTACATGTACGGTGGGCCTCCTTGGAAATCAGGTTTTAAAATTTTAAGTGGCCAAGATGAAATAGATAAAATAGACAGTTTGTCTATCTGCATGTAGGCCTCCAGCGGATCCCAACCACTGACGAGAACGGACAGACGTCAGACTCCAGTGTTTCGTACACCATGAGCATCACAGCATCCAAATGTCTCTTCTTCGACGAGTCGTCAAGTCTTTGGACCGACAGGGGATGCGAGGTGAGTTATAGTTGTATTTTGTATCCATATGTACTAATTCTGTCATTCTATCAACTTATTCTTTTAGACGAAACGTCTTCGCAATATCTGTTATATAAATTTTGAAACTTTCGAAATCTGGTTAATTCTGGTTTACACTATCACAGCTACAAGTCGTAACACACATAAACTCAAATAGTTCCATGGGGTGCCATGCTACCGCCATATGAGAAAAAGAGCATAGATTTAGAAAAAGTTGAAGAGATTTACGAATACGGCATCAGCAATTCTGAGGTATATACACTTCAGATGTTTTGGTGTTCAAAATATAGCAAGATTTATCATGTGGTAGTATTATGGTACCCGGTGGAATTATGGGAGTAAAAGTTACATTTCAACATAAAAATATATGTATATCTGCAGTTACATTTGTTTTAATTAAGTCATTCTGAAGCTATTACAGAATCTTAATTCCTACCATAGATGGTAGTTTGTGACCCAAAATCATTTCCGTATTCATTTATCTTTAAATCACTTTTTTTCTCTTTTTTTGTTTCAAGGTTGGGCCGCAGACGACAGATGAGCAGCTCCACTGTATCTGTGACCACCTGACAGCCTTTGCTGGTTTTGTTGCGCCCAACCCGCTGGACTTGGGCAGTTCCTTCACCTTTGACCTGGACAGAAGTCTGATAGCCCTGGTGACCGTGTGCGTCGTGATGGCCTTGTACATCGTGGCTGTCTTCATCGGGAGAAGCCTGGATGTTGATGATAAACGAAGGGTTTGAATATATCCGTTCCTTTCCGGAAATCGGTCATCCAAGGGCAAGAGATATGACGTTGTTATGATGAAAAAAATGATGCGCGAATTTAAATTCCCTCAATAAAACCTTGAAGGAAACTATTGTTTGCTTCTGATATTTTTGTAATTTGAATGCCGAACTGTCTATGATGCAGATTACACAGTATTATTTCCGATAAGAGTCTTAAAATTGACATTAGCGCGAAAATGGTCATGTAAACCCGAATTTCTAGTCTGTGACAAACGCAAACAGGCTTGTTCAGGCTTGTGACTTGCCCCTCCCCTGTCTAGCGAGGGGGGCGATCGGATGCTGGGCGGGCCATTATAAACGAGATGTAATGAGGCTACTGAATCGCTACTTGTAATAAAATGATTTTTAGTGATGTCTATCATTGTCTTGATATACCTGTTGTAATGTTACAGCGTGAATACAGACGCCAGCGTAAGAGAGAGAACAGGGTCCAACAGCAAAGAGTATACAAGAATGTACCCCAGTCCACAACGGGAAAAAGTTTTATATCAGAACACCTGTGGATATCTGCTGTGAAACCCCCATCCAACCACTTCACCCGTGTGCAGAGGATCTCCTGTTGTCTGTGCCTCCTCATGTCCTTCATGTTAGTCAACATCATGTTCTACCGGGGAGACAGGAACTTCGTACCCAGGGTTACCGGAGGGAGGGTCCAACTGGAGCAACTGTTCAGCTGGGACACGGTAAGGTCTGATTAGGTTTCTTTCCAAAGAGTCCAGCGACAAAGGCTAATACATAGCAGCAAGAATACTGTGCGAAATTATCTCAATGTGCCAAATCTTACACATACTTGGTTGAATGTATTTTAAACAAATATAGATGTGATGGCATATCTATACGTGTGGTAATATGTTATTTGGGGCCACTTTCAGGCAAAAATATATTTTCGAGCCTCTTTACTGAAAACAAATGACCTGAAGTGTCTCAAATTTAGTGCTTTCTTAGACAAATCTGCACACATCGCCTGATGCTTGCATGTATGCCTCTTGACAGAACGGAGATTCTGATAATATTGACATTATATTAGTAGATATCTGATGTTTAAACGAGATTTAGTCTTAACATTTTCAGTTTTATCTTGCAAATATGATGATCAATAAGAGTTCCTAACATGTCTTTATTTTTTTAATATTTCAGTTCATCATCGGCCTGGAGAGTTCCTTAATCGCCTTACCAATCAACGTCATCGTCGTGGTGCTTTTCCGTTACGCCGGGCCACGTCACGACACGTCATCGCCAGCAAATGGGCTCATCCGGAAGGGCAAGGAAAACTACGTCACTCCACAGAAGGATCGAGCCGTGGATCTACCCCATTACTTGCCCAGAAGGAACGGGACGGAGTACACTGCATATCCTTCCGCACATATCGAGAAGTTTAAAAAAGAAGGAGGTAAGCTTCATACTTGACGCTTACCATTCACCACTTTGACTTTTGTAGCAGAAAGAAACGCACCGCATACTCAATGAATAAGATTGAACAAATCATCCAAGCTTCCATTACAGACGTATTTTCTACTCAGGCCATATGTACTGCCACTGGTTTTCATTGGGTGGCAAGTAGCTGATTCTTTATCACCTGATTAGTTTCCGTAAATTTTCATATTGCATTGATTCTAATCTGCAGCGAATGGGATGGACGGAGAGCACGATACATACTGCATCAGTTTAGAGTCATTTTTGAACTACTTACTTTATCTTAGTGTTAGGGCCACTATGGAATCATGTCATTGCAAATAACAGTTACAAACATACTGTAAACTTTTCGTCTCATGCGTTTCAGCCCTGAAGAAATCCGAGGACAGACACGGCGTAGAGAAACATGGTGCGAAGGTTGCCATGAGTGAGAAACCGTATCGTCCATTGCCCTGGTGGAGCGTTATCGTAGGTGAGAGCTACCGGCAATTTTAATTCAAGGGGGGAGGGGGTTTCGGTCTGTGCGTTTGTTTTTCTTGTGTGCTGCTTACTCAAATTAATATTATAAACTGAAGGAATGTGAGTGTGAGAGAGTATAACTGGAGACTTACAGCTTTAATAGGATGGCTGGTTTGGCACAGGTCAAAAGTTGGTGTTGCGGTTGGAGAGTTTCATTGATCACGCCTGAATGCAAATGATAGAATTGTCCTCCATCAGTGACTGTTTGAAGGGATTATTAACACGTACCTCCAATTTTTTATGTCTTCTCAATACATCTTGTTCACGGAATTAACGGAGTTTCTACTCAAGTTTTGGATCTAGTCTCATACTCCCTCGAGACTAGGTCACTCCGTGAACAATATGTACTTTGAAGACGTCGAACATTTGAAGGTACGTGTACATGTCTTCAAAGTGTCACTCAATGAAGAATAGTTTATCAATTATCAATTAGTATCTCAGGTTTAAAGGGTGTGTACCCACTGCATGGGAAGAAAAAAGTTATATTTGGCGTCTTTACTGTCCTGTACGGTAATGATTACGGTAGATATCAGACCTGGTTTATGTAGTTACATGTAACATATCTAACATATTCCCCCTACAGCCTGGTTCCTGGTTGCTGCCATAGTTATAGTATCCGGTGCCTTTACTGTCCTCTACGGTAATGATTACTGCAGGTGTCAGACCCGACTCATGTAGTTACATGTAACATATCTAACATATTTTCCCTACAGCCTGGCTCCTGCCATAGTTATAGTACCCGGTGCCTTTACTGTCCTGTACTGCAATAATTACGGCAGGTCCCAGACCTGGTTTATGTAGTTACATGTAACATATCTAACATATTTTCCCTACAGCCTGGTTCCTGGTTGCTGCCATAGTTATAGTATCCGGTGCCTTTACTGTCCTGTACGGTAATGATTACAGGTCCCAGACCTGGTTCATATAGTTACATGTAACATATCTAACATATTCCCCCTACAGCCTGGTTCCTGCCATAGTTATAGTATCCGCTGCCTTTACTGTCTTGTACGGTAATGATTACAGCAGGTCTCAGACCTGGCTTATGTAGTTATATGTAACATATCTAACATATTTCCCTACAGCATGGTTCATGGTTGCTGCCATAGTTATAGTATCCGGTGCCTTTACTGTCCTGTACGGTAATGATTACGGCAGGGCCAAGTCTCAAGCCTGGCTCTTGTAGTTACATGTAACATATCTAACATATTTTCCCTACAGCCTGGTTCCTGGTTGCTGCTATAGTTATAGTATCCGGTGCCTTTACTGTCCTGTACGGTAATGATTACGGCAGGGCCAAGTCTCAAGCCTGGCTCTTCGCCTTCCTCATCTCCTTCCTGACTGACTTCATCCTCCTCCAACCGGTCAAAATCATTCTGATCATCATCTTCTTCAAGCTGGTTACCAAGGTCAGTTGATTCTTGACATAGCAATGTTTCAGACCGTTTTCTGTCTTAAGTAAAAAAAAAATTATCATGAATAAATTAAATGTCTATAATGCTGTCTACCTGAAAAACATTACTATTAAAGACTACTATAGCCGCATATCCAGCTGTAGATAGCAATTTAATTAATTATTGTTTTTATCATTAATTGGCATGATGTGTGTATGTAATATAATCTTTGGATAACAGTATTGTAATCAGGATACGCTACACTAACGTTACCGTCGCAAAGAAGAAAGAATATGACATAGGTAAATTACATGTAGAATGTATCCAAAATTTGTTATCTTTAATTATTGTGGTAAATATATGCGAAATTCTCTTCTTATTACTTGCTTTACTTTATATTCTAGACAATGTGATATTTGAAATTGAACTTCATACTTGACTTATGTTTTTTTTTAATTGCAACATTACTGGAAAATTGGAGTGGGCTTTAAAGGTAACAGCTGATAGTTCTGTCAGAATAACAGTTTAACATAAAAACGTCAGATAAACAAATCTATTATAAGACCTTCTAAATTCAGCTAATGCAGGACAACTAAGACTCAAAATCTTTACTCTTCCCATTGCTGTAGCGCACACAAGACAGGGAGGCGTCTCAGCGATCCGGCACCGGAAGTGACGTCTACTACTCCTATCCCATGGAACCCTTGCCCGTACCTCCGCCTCCGGTCCAACCTAGCGGCCATTACCAGGGGCTGAGGCCAGCGGTGTACCAGAGTCTACAAAGGCACCAGCGTACAACACCCCAACCCCAGAACTCCACTGGAGATAGAAGCGCCTTCACTATCTCGCATAATTTTTTTAAGTAGATGCTAAAAGACAATGGTGTCAACAGACAGTAATGTTACCCTATCACTTCAGGAGGATAACATATAAGAAGAATGGTCAACGTGTATATCATTATGTATTGTGTTAATCTACATCAATAGATTTTACGTATAAGCAGCTATTGTGCGTACAAATGTATATTATCCATAATACATGACGAAATCATGCCTATTTCAGACAAAAAACAGATTAACGTACTTCCTCTCTTTTTTATCTCTCTTTATCTATCCCACTCTCTATCAAACACACACGAAATGACAATCATTATCCTTCTTTTGATATAAGAGTCATATTTGTCAAGTACAAGAAAGTTAAGACTAGTATCTCTACAATCTAAAACTATTGCACATGCAGTGATAAAAAGTACATGTGTCCCCTATACACTCACATGGGTAATGATAATGATACAATTTTCAAGCAAAGGAAGTTAAGACTAGTGTTTCTACGATCAGAGGTACTGCACATTGTTAAAACATGTCTTCGTCCTTTCAGATCTTTACATGTTATATATACAATTGTTATATATACATGGTTTTCATGATTGCCATTGACTAATGGTTACAAATAAAAAAATTATGATTTACAGTCAATATATATTTTTCATAACAATGGATAGTACAGTAACCAGAGACGTAAAAGGCATTTGTTATAGCATCGTTAATTCTTTTGAGGAAATAGTTTTGAGGAAAATACAAGTGGTGAATATTTCAATATTTGTGATAGTATCTTAACATACACACCAGTGTGCATTCTTAATATCCACAGTTATATCATCTACTGCTAAGATAAAAATGAGTGCCGATACAGGACATCCCTGACGGATACCTTTGTTGAGAGTAAAGGATTCAGACATCCAGCCTTGATTTATAATATTACTGCTGATGTCATTGTAAATGCATTGCATGGCATAGATAAAGACAGGGACGAAGTCATTTTTAATAATTACACATGAATTTACTATTAATAGATTCAAATGCTTTAGCAAAGTCCAAATTAATTATGACAGCTTCGTTTAAGTTTTGAGTTTCTTTGCAATCAATACTGTATTTAATCAGGCGCACATTTTGTCCAATAAACCTTCCTTTGATATATTCAGTTTTGTTGTCATTGTACATCAACTTGTGCAGTACTTTTTCAGGCTGTTTTTATGTATTTATATGTAGTATAGGTGGGGTCATAAAAGCATGTATATGAAGTCCATAGTAGTTGCATTTTTTTCATACGAAATTGTTTGCCCAGCATGAACGTCGTGGGGCATCTCAATCGTTTTGTGAAAGTTTTAGGTACATATGGTATTGCCTCTAATGGCTTGTCCCATTTCGGCTCGCCACGCCATATTTCCCGTCGCCGCAGCTCGACGCCGCCATTTTGAATATCCCGCTTAACTTTGTCAAGTGATCCAGGCAACGGTTGGTCGTTTTTCTTAAAAAGGCTGCGTCTCCTGTAAGATTTCACGTACTAATTCGTGCGAACAACAAAGTGTAACATGTACATGTTTAGGCATCTGATTATAAGGCGAGCTTTTAACCAAACGGTGATTATGCTGCGCTTTGCTGCGATCTTAAACACACGAAGGGTATGACATTCGTTGACAGCTCTGTACAATAGCTTTGTTGTCTGCGTTCGCCGCCATACAGACATTATGCACGGTTGACTGCCGAAATGTATTATGAACGACCATGTGACTTGTAAGACAACACGTGTTAATAGTCACATACCATTCAACAGCAAACATGTTGCGAGTTGAAACACGAAAGACTTTGTACGGTATGGTGTAGAAAACGCTGTTACTGTGTTGTTGTGTCTTCAACTGGAAACAATGACTCACGTACCATGTGGTGACCTGTATTGATGTTTGATAAACAATGCGTTAGAGCGCCTGTGGGATGTTCTCATGAGGCCAAGTGAAGGATATGTAGTGGATGACAGCTATACACATTTGACACACATGGGAACAAGATAAACAAATGAAAAATAGTGATGAAATGCGGTATGGAAACAGAAACGATGGTGGGAGATGAAAGAGGTGAAACAGAAATAGTAAACACTAATAACTTAATAACTAAGGAAAACATAAAAGATTGGACAATAACTGCTCTGTCACTCCTTCAGCCACTTACTTTAAATGTCCCGTTTTCTGTGAAATGTTTATATTTTTCGCCTGTTTTTAGTATGCGCCGTGTGGAAATGTAATATGCATACAAATACAGACATACACAAACATATACACACTCACATCCACACCTGCATGCAAATATAGTATTACACTCTTACACACACACCAAACACCTACATATACCCTCTAATAAACATACTGCTTATATGCGTGTATGCACATACGATCTTCACAGGTTCATCGGGCCAGTAAATCAGTGAAAAGTATCAAACTTTGGAAATCCTTAAACAGTAATGTCATTGTTGTACAGAAATAATTTTGAGTCATGTACACTGTAAACAAGCTTCTTTCACCTTTGAACTTTGACCCCGAGTAATGTTGACGGAAGAACCTGTAAACTTCAAGTTTTCTCACAGGAGATGCTGGTGTACTAATTGGACGTCACCGCAAATAACTGAATTGTGACTTCACTTTTTTGGCGTCAGGACGTCAATTCCTAAGTAAACGTAAAACTATATTTGAAAATATCAAATATGCTACACAAACAAATCAAATAGTGTGATGACCCTGAAGAGGCCCGGGGCGTCTGCCGATTCAATACGAAGTTATGTGACCCCATGACTTTCAGATTTAGGCACATAATTTAGCCAGGTATGTAAAGGTTACACAAGGAAACGGCGCGCGTTCACATGCAGGTTTGTATATTCACGTTTCCTGAAGAAGACGCTGTTCTTGCGTGATTGTACGTCTTTAGACAAGGCCCACCTTTCCAGTTGGACTTACATCTTTAAAGTTGTGGGGATATATTTTAAGAAGGCGATCTTAGTTATGGTCTCTTGTACGACTGCACAATGAAGTTTGCCCTGGGGATAGTTGGCGCACTCATGGTGGCTAATTTTAGCCTGGGTAAGTACAAATGTGTTTACTAACTTTTGTCAACTGTGCTAAATCTCACCTTGTTTTTAAATGTATACAACTTTGTGAATACGGTTTCGATTGTTTGGAGTCCTGTGGCAATCCTTTGTCTCAAATCCAATACGTAAGCTACAGTCTTTTATGCAGTCGACCATTTTGTAGTTTGCGGGCATAATGTCCGCAATCAATACCTGATCCCGTTTAGTACAGTTTGCCACGCCCTGGCATTTTGTCGTCTTAGAAAGACTTTCCACGTCAATTTTGTGGCATCTATGAATGTTTCTTACATAATCCAGTTATCTGTGAACGGATTGTTTTAGTCGGTGGGTGGTTTTGCTCTAGCCAACTTTTAAAACTACATGAAATTAGTAAATTTCGTAAAATATGCCTTTTAGAAACCCGTTGCCATGGCTTTAACCATTTCTGGATAGTTAAAGGCCTCATAATACAGTATTTATGGGCGACTCCCGTGAGCGAAAGTATGTCGGGTATAAAGTAGTGCCTCACAGTGCTTGCAAAGGCCGTAATTATTCTTCCGTGCACATCAGTGAGGTGGAAACTGTGTTGAATGTTAGAGGAATACATCAGTTTTGGGACTGTGTAAGTTGGCTAGCGATGCTTGTTCTGCCGGCGTGAATTTGCGCCTTTATACTATACCGGGCACTGCCTTTGCGTTGCCTGCAGTTCCATGACCTCCGCTGGGGGTCAAATCAAAGTGTCTTTTAAAAGAACGAGCCGGGAAATCTCTGCTCATTTTCAGATATTCGTGTAGGTTGTGTCCTGCACTTCAATACATTAAATTCCTGTTATTTGTTTCTGCACCCTACTATAAATTCTGATGCGTTACGTGCAAACGTTCCAGAGTGTCTTGTAGGATCTAAAATCCAAGTGCAAGACCATCTTTACGTCTTCCGGACCGGATCATCTAATTGTACACAATGCAAGTATGCATCGATTTCAGCTAACACAGTCACACTGGTAACTCGGGCGTAGCGGAATACGCCGTATCGAAGTTAATTTTAATATAGGCGTAATTTATAATGGTTACATTTAAGATAGCACTATCATCATCTGTTACGTAATGAAGATTAATCAGTTAAATTTATTCGCTTTTTTACAGCTTTCCACGATTTTCAACAGATTCCACCTCCATTGGGTAAGTGCCGCAATGCTTCATGTCTAGTAATATCGCGGTGCTTTATATGCGAAGACGGTTAACCTTATTCAGACCGGGTTAACCCTATTTGGTTCAAGGTTGGCTAAAAAAAGCCCGGTCTAAATATGGTTAAGTAATGTGCTGTGCTGTACTGACCTTTCAGCTTCTAACGGATGCTATAGTAATCTTCAAATTAAAGTCATAAAGATATAAACAACATGAGATTCTTCGATCTCATTAAAGTAATTGCCTTTAAATCTTTGCCATTTTTCAGTCATTCCACGAAAAAAAAGGCTTGTAACAAAACTTTCTGACTGCCCTAGCTAATACGACTATTTTCATTGTAATTATCAGTGGCCGTCTTGTAACGCTTCTTTTAATTATATATACCGATATCGGTGATGTTTTTAAGCAAAAGATGTGCTGTAATAGTTTTTTCAAGGCACGCCATGAACGACGTCAAACATTTCGTATTTTCTTCAGCCACCACCTGTCCTTATCCAGTAGACCTGGTCTTCCTCCTGGACAGTTCGGAGAGTTTCAGGACGAGCGGTTTCGAGGATGCAAAAAGCTTCATCCAGAAAGTAGCCAACTATTTTACACTCGGAGAAAATGACACAAGGGTCGGCGTTGTCACGTACAGCAACCGCGACGCGCAGAACACATGGGTGAAGCTGAATGAAAATTACACCAGAGTTGAGCTCTTAACTGAGATTCGCAACATTCCTTACGACAGAGGTCACACCTACACTGGACTTGGTCTCGATCACGTGCGTAATAACTCATTTCTTGAGGTAAACGGCCGGCGGAATTATACTCTCGACTTTTTGATCGTTATTACCGACGATGAGTCCGAGGATGACGTGATCCGTCCGGCACAGTTGGTACGACAGATGGGCATCACCGTGTTCGTTGTTGGAGTTGGCCAGGAAAGCGACTTAAGTCAAGCTACTCTAGAGACTATTGCTGGTACTCCAGACAGGGTATTCAGGCTGACGGACCATGATTTCCTTGTGGATGACGAGCACCCCAAATTTATAAGGGAGTCGATATGTAACGGTGAGTTCTACCTAATGTCCTATTTTCTTTATATGCCTTGCCAATATACTTAAACATGTAGTTTTAAAGGTACAGCCATTACTCAACGGAGTCTGTAACCGGTTAAGAGCAATGTATTTGTTTTCATATTTAAAAAATATGTTCACTTTTTTGCATATTAATAAAGTTGTGTATAAAGATACATACTTTAAAAGCCTTTTCATTTACATGAAACAAATCTAAAGATGGGATTAAATCTAAACATTACAACACAAAAAGAACCGTACAAAAAAGTAGAGTAGTCGAATTTTGTACAAAAACGAATTACAGATATATTTAATTTAAAACATATATATTTAAAACAGCTGACATTCCTTTTCAGCGAGTAACCTGTGCGTCCCATCCCCGTGTCACACCAACGCCACCTGCCGACTGTTTGGGAGAACCCTCACGTGCACGTGTAACGTGGGATTCGTTAGAGACGGCCGTGTCACCTGCACAGGTTCGTCACGATCCTTCAAATACTGTTGATATTAATTTATTTTGCAGTCTGCTATATCTTGTTATTGCACAACGTCAAATAAAGCAGGTCAGATATTTAGAATAATTATTTTGAACGGTTTGCTTTCTATTACTAATCTAAGATTTATCAATGTGTTCTTTATGTCCAGTTGTACAATGTCCTGCCCTGACGGCACCAGCGAACGGTTCGCTGTCTACAAACAGACGTCAGTACCAGGATCAGGTCACCTTCACCTGTAACACCGGGTACAACCTGGCCGGTCATACCAGCCTTACCTGTCTTGTAACTGGTGCCTGGAGTGCAAGTCCGCCGATATGTAACCGTAAGTAAACATATGCATGTTGTTAATTTGTACACATCCCCCATGGAATAACTGGTGTTGTCCATTCCAGCTGTACGCTACTCAGGAGAAGGCAAGCACAGTGTCTTTAATCGCAAGACTGATAGAGGGCGTTTCTTCTTGTATTTTCCATTTCAGCCATCCAATGTCCGGCTCAGACTGCGCCAGCTAACGGAGCGATAAGTCCTGCTGCCGGACCGTACAACTACCAGGTAACCGTCAGCTACACCTGCAACACGGGATACGTACGGAACGGTGCTACTGGTGCCACGTGCCAAGCTGACGGAACATGGAGTAACCCTGTTCATACATGCACACGTAAGATGACTTTCAAGATCATATGTGCTAGCTGTGTTCACGAAAGTGTATTATACTGACACTTATCAGACGATTAAGAGAGCAATGAAGGCACATTTTGTGTTTAGTTAAAGCATTATAGACGGTCATAGATTCAAACCAGTTGCTTTTTTTTCTTATAAGCACAGAAATAATTCCATTATGAGATCCACGTGATAAAATGTTATTGAAAATTTCAGCCAGACAGTGTCCGGCGTTGACAGCCCCAGCTAACGGAGCTCGGTCACCTACTACCGGTTCAAACTTCTACATAAACACGATATCGTTCACCTGTAACTCGGGATATCAACTAACCGGAAACTCTCCTTTAACGTGCCAAGCTGACGGAACATGGAGCAACACTGTTCCAACATGCGCACGTAAGTTGAAATTGACACTCATATACACAGACCATTTCTAGCAAAATGTAGCTATGTAGATACCTGCACTATGGTAGTTAGAGCCTATTAAAAGTGAGCGACCGAAGCGAACTCCTACCAGGACACGGTTACGTTCACCTGTAGTTTGGGGGAACGGAGTCTTATATATATATACTGTCCAGCAATGTCCATCTAATTGTTGTATACATATACAGTATTCAGAAGATGATATTTAGACACAATCCGTTCGTCGACGTCAATAGGCGTCTATCTGCGCATATTCATGTTATAATAGATAAATAGTAATAATAAAATGTTTTGATCATTTCAGGTATACAATGTCCGGCGTTGACGGCCCCAACAAATGGAATTCGGACACCCGCGACCGGAGCGAACCTTTACCAGGACACGATCACCTTCAGCTGTAACAACGGCTATGTTCGGGTCGGGGATTTTGACACCAGGTGCCAAGCTAACGGGCAGTGGTCCAATCCCGTCCCAACATGCACACGTAAGATGTTTTGACAAACAACTACGTATACACTATAGTAATGAGAGCAGAGGAACTCGAATGGCCCCTCAGATCGGTGCATTATATATAGGATGGTATGCAAACAGACGTGATAAATGATGAAAAAATGTTGAAAAAAGAAAGAAAGTGCATATCAGCACAAGTTAGAACTCAAACCCTGAAGCCTAATATACGAGGGTGCCAATTAGTCCTCAATACCCAAAAATAATAAGCACAACATATGTGGGTCGAGTTCCCATGCCGTAAATTCTTTCTCATTAACAAAAAAAAATGTCAAAATGTTTGATAATGATTCTCTTCCTATTTCACGCAAGTGGGTGTCTGACTTCCAGCAGTGCAAATTGACCTGCACACCTCAGGTCGCAGCCACGTTTTTTGTCCTTCTCCCTTATCTAACGATACTGGGTGTCACTTGCAAAGTAATGATCACACTACTTTGAATTTTTGTACACATTCATATACGACTTTATACTTGACATCTATGTATATGCTTAACCCTATTCAGACTGGGCTTTTTTGGTCATCCCTGGACCGGGGGGGGGGCTTTTGAAGCCCTCCACTTCTAAGTCCTCTAACTCTTAAACAACGTACCGTAAGGCCACCAAATTTTCAGGAAATGATATCGACATAATATCTGACACGTATTTGACGTTTGACGTTACGTTGACGTTAAATGACGTAATTATGACGTCATCAATTTGATTATATTAGCCGGACCCATGAAAACAGGGTATTCTCAGAAAACTTCAAGTTATACTACAAAAAATGTAACAACAAGTGCAGATAACAGAATAATAATGTTTATGACGACTTGTATTGCCAATAGCAACATGGATGACGTCATAATGACGTCCATCCGCAATCTCATAGCCTCTCGT
>NW_023365750.1:116707-121692 GCF_000003815.2 Branchiostoma floridae
CCTTCAAAGGCCCCCCCCCCCCCCCCCCCGGTCTGAATAGGGTTAAATATTTGAGTTGTGCCTATTATTTCTGGGTGAGGCCGTGGACTTATTGATCGCCCCTCGTTTA
The DNA here is from genome assembly GCF_000003815.2 of Branchiostoma floridae. NCBI lineage: Eukaryota > Metazoa > Chordata > Leptocardii > Amphioxiformes > Branchiostomatidae > Branchiostoma > Branchiostoma floridae. Next base: position 116,817 of record NW_023365750.1, read on the forward strand.
TTTGCACCCACGCCATTGAACATCACTTTGTGCACAGAGCGTGCTAGTAAATATACCAGATAACTACCTTAACATTGTACGAGATGGAAATTAGCAATGGGGAAAGCATCTCATGAGTTGGCAAAAGACATTGCTCTGTATACCTTTTCCTCAAAAGGTTTTTGAACAAGTCTGTTAAAACATTTCAGCCAGGCAATGTCCGGCGTTGACCCCTCCAGCAAACGGAGCACTGAGTTCCGCCGGGTCATACTTCTACCCGAACCAGGTTACAGTCACCTGTAACTCGGGATACCAAAGAAACGGAGTCTCTCCTGTGACGTGCCAAGCTGACGGAACATGGAGCAACCCTGTCCCAACATGCACACGTAAGATGAGTTTGAACATATTATTACCAGTAATTGCCAGCAAAAATGTAGTTTTCAGAGGCAAAAATTCTAATAGCGAGAAAATATTAAGAAAGGTTGCCACTCTCAGTATTGAAATGCTGGAAAAATGACGACTATAATCCAATTGTGCATTGCACAAACATACACTAGATGTTGGTGAGAGAGCTGCTATAAACAATTCAATAAATATGTCGCTCTATGTGCACGTCTTAAAGGTCCTTAATAAACCATTACAGCCGTACAATGTCCGGCGTTGATTGCCCCAACTTACGGAGCGCTGAATCCCCCGGCTGGACCATACGTCTACCAAAACCAGGTTACAGTCACATGTAACTCCGGATACCAACTGAACGGAGTCTCTTCTCTAACGTGCCAAGCTGACGGAACTTGGAGCAACAATGTTCCAACATGCGAACGTAAGATGACTTCCAAGTTGATATGAACCAGAATGCCTATCAAATTCCACATTAAGCAGATAACAGAGGAAATATAACAAGCAAATTGTCTGATATAAATAATGTATTATAACATATTAGACTTAAATTACACGATGGGCATTGTTTTGTGCATTTTCATTTACAACATTCACAAAAGAGCCCCGTAAGAAAAAGTCATTGGTCGTTTCAGCCAGACAATGTCCGGTGTTGAATGCTCCAACCAATGGAGCACGGACGCCCCCTACCGGATCTAACCTATACCAGAACCAGGTCACGTTCACCTGCAACGCGGGATACGACCTAGACGGAGTCTCTCCTGTGACGTGCCAAGCTGACGGAATATGGAGCAACCCTGTTCCAGTATGCAGACGTAAGGCGAACTTTGACTAATCGAATATTTTCGAGGTAGTGTAATTTGTACATCTAAACAGAAGTAAATATTTTTTTTTCTAGCGAATAGGAAGTCCAGTTTCAAATTTACTGGAGATACCGTCCAAATCTTTCGAAATAAATGTTGTTCTAAGCAGCATAAAAATGTAGATCCCTAAAGGATTCCTGAACAATACAACTTATCGATTGCAGCGAGGTGTCCGGCGTTGACGGCCCCAAATAACGGTGCACGGACGCCCCCTACCGGACAGAACTCCTACCAGGACGTGATCAGGTTCACCTGTAACTCTGGATACGTACGGAACGGTGCTTTCGATACGACATGCCAAGCCGACGGAACATGGAGCAACCCTGTTCCAACGTGCGAACGTAAGATTAGTTTGGTAATGACAGTTACTGGTAATTACTAGTATGCTGTTGATGATGAACTTATTATCACAAGCTTGGTACAAAACTAAATCTTTAGCAAAGGTTTTTTTTTTCTAGCGTGAGTTTTTCAAACGTTATACGAAATTTTGATTTGAGCCCTAACATGGTTTGAGCCCTAACATGGTTAAGGTTTCTATAAAAGACTGTTAAAATCTTTTTTTTTTTCAGGAAGACAATGTCCGGATTTGACGGCCCCAACTAACGGAGCGCTGAGTCCTCCAGCACCGCACAACTACCCTGCCACGGTTACGTTCACCTGTAACACGGGATACGTACGGAACGGCGCTGAAACTACGACGTGCCAAGCTGACGGATCATGGAGCAACCCTACCCCAACATGCATACGTAAGACGACTAGTAAATTGATACATGTATCTGCAAACAAATCCCATTCATTTTGTTATATGTAGGAAATCTCTATAACGGTATAAAAAAGAAATAGCATGACCTGTATATGTTCTGTACAGAAAAAAATATCTTGAACTTCGTAATAAAAGGTCATTAAACATTTCAGCCGGGCAATGTTCAACTTTGACGGCCCCAACTAACGGAGCGCTGACTCCTCTCGGAGCGACGTCCCTCGGGAATACAGTAACGTTCACCTGTAACTTGGGATACCTACTGTACGGCGCAACTACATCGACGTGCCAGGCTGGGGGAACATGGAGTAATCCTGTTCCAACATGCACACGTAAGATGACTTTCAAGTGTATATATACTGCCGCGTTCCGTCCAATTGGAATATGTAGGATGCAGACGTTGGATAAGTTTCAAGATAATATATGCTAAAAGTTTAATAGAATTGTAGAATAAGCACATTTGTCATTATGTACAAATGATAGGCCTTGTATTTTTCAAATCTTTAGTACAGAAATAGATCTCAAAATTAATAGGTATTTGGCAATTACAGCCAGACCATGCCCGGGTTTGACGGCCCCATCAAACGGAGTGCTTTATGTCCATATGCCTACCCATCCCAGGCACTAGGATGACGCTGCTATCTATAATTCAATAAAAATATGTCGTTCTATGTACATATCTTAACGGTCATTAATAAACCATTACAGCCGTATCATGCCCGGCGTTGACGGCCCCAACTAACGGAGCGCTGAATCCCCCTGCTGGACCGTACGTCTACCAAAACCAGGTTACGGTCACCTGTAACTTGGGATACGATCTGGACGGAGTCTCTCCTGTGACGTGCCAAGCTGACGGAACTTGGAGCAACCCTGTTGGAACATGCAGACGTAAGACAAATTTTGACTTATCGATATTGGCAATGCTACGTTATTCATACCACTAAAATAGATATATAAATTGAATCAAAGAAATTAACTTTTAAAAAGCGGTTTGGGCGCCTCATTTTGCAATTTTCTAAAGATACAGAAAGGATGAATAATAACCAATTCTTAACGTAACATAAGTATGTAGACCCTCAAAATGTTACTAAAGACGATTTGATTTTCTGACAATTTCAGGCAGATGTCCCGCCTTGACAGCCCCAACTAACGGAGTACGGACACCCTCTACTGGATCGAACTCCTTTGGGAATACAGTAACGTTCACATGTAACACGGGATACGTACGGAACGGCGCTGCTGCCGTGACGTGCCAAGCTGACGGAACATGGAGTAACCCTGTACCAACATGCACACGTAAGATTACTTTTAAGTTGAAATGTGCTACCAAGTTCCGTCTAATTTTAGTATATGAAGGATGCACTCATCGGATGAGTTTCAAGATGATATATGCTAACAATTTTATTAGACTGTAGAGTAAACACATACTTTGTGCAAAACATGATAGGTGTTATTCATAAGCCGTCATTTTTTTCATCTTCAGTACAGATATCTCCGAAATAAGAAGCATTTAAGCATACTGACATTCACCAGATAGTAAAGAAGGTATCGGTTTCAGAAGAAAATTGGTTCGACCGTTCTTTACTCAAATCATGATAAGCAGGCATAGATTAAATCTAAGTCAATTTGTAACCATACAATAAAGAAAGAGAGATGTCTGTAACAGGTTATCGACTATTTCAGCGAGTGCATACCTGACGTTGATGTCCCTAGCTAATGGGTCGATGAGTCCTCCGGGACCGTGCCCCTATACGACCGTTATCTTTTTTGTGAAGAATAACTTTATTTGAAGAAAAATAGGTGTCCTGTTTTTAAGACTCAAAATTTCCCTTACATGTTGGTCAATGAAGCATCATTATCCACAGTCTATAAGGTTCTATATATAGTCTATCTTATTATTACAGCCAGACCATGTCAAGCATTGACGGCCCCAACTAACGGAGCGCTGAGTCCTGCCGCTCCACACAACTTTCCCACCACGGTTCGGTTCACTTGTGACTCGGGATACGTACGGAACGGCGCTCAAACTACGGTGTGCCAAACTGACGGATCATGGAGCAACCCTACTGCAACATGCACACGTAAGGCGACTTAAGTTTGTATCTGCATGCGATGTTGATCAACTTGTAGTATGTAGTGAATCTCTGATAAAGAGAGTATCAGAAGAAAGCTGCTTGACCTTTTCATCTTCCAAATAATCTAAACTTAAAAAGTATTGGGCATAGGATTTTCTTTTACAGAACCAGTTATTTTCACCTGCTGACGTTTCGATGTCTGTCAGACATCTTCGTCAGAGCTTCTAACTGGAGTTCTGCGAGAACACTAATTAATTTATGATAACCCCAAACGTAGCTGAGTTTGTATTCCCTTTCGTCCCGGTTCATTTCTGGGGTTCATCTACCAAGCTAGTGAACTTATTTTCTGTTAAAAGATTTTGTTTGATGAATCTTCAGTACAAAAATATATCTCCGTAGTAAAAGGTCGTGGAACATTTCAGGCGGACAATGTTCGGCGTTGACGGCCCCAACAAACGGAGCGCTGAGTCCTCTCGGAGCAACCTCCTCCGGGAATACAGTAACGTTCACCTGTAACCCGGGATACGTACGGAACGGCGCTGTAACCTCGACGTGCCAAGCTGACGGAACATGGAGCAACCCAGTTCCAACTTGCCCACGTAAGATGGTTTTCAGCTCGATATATATAGTACTGTTAATTTTTTATTGAATTTTAGTGTGAAACGCAGCCGTGCGATAGGTTTCAAGTTGACACATGCCCCAAATTTCAATTTAATGATAGTTTTACCATTTACACATTGCTCTTATCTTATTTTGACAGATAAGAAACCGTAAAAGCCTCGAATAATAGAAGCGGTTGT
>NW_023365750.1:122437-123929 GCF_000003815.2 Branchiostoma floridae
ATAGATTACTGCAACCACTAGCCCTTTAGACCTCTGCTTCGCGAAGTCATCTACTCGCGAACATGCATGTTCAATATCGTCCCCCTCCCCACAACCTCCGTCCAAAAATCCAGTCTCTGAAACTACGTGTTTACTATGATAGCAACTTATACCAATGACAAGACTCAATTGATAACAGACTATTTATTCTTTTCAAACCGAATTAAAAGTTGATTCAACACATATACGATACATGGAGTCATTATTGTATAGAAATGTGCCACTGGCGACCGGAGGAAAATAAGAAACATGTCGGCTTTGTTTACGTACAAGCCGTGACATGCCTGCGATAACAATTTACTTAGTACATTATCCTAGTTTAACTAGATTTCTACAAGTTACAAACAAAACAAAAAATAAAACTGAGTAGTACTGGTCTTTACAAATACAATTAATGGCTATGGAATTACATGTACAGCAACTAAGATTTACAACAATAATAGAGGGGAAATTTTCACGAAAAGAAACGTGGCAACAAAACTCCGCTTACATGTCGAAAAAAAAAGACATTCGTTTCATAATTCTGAGCTAGAACTGCTGTAAATATAGGAGGGATAAACTCTTCACCTTCTTGTGTACAATTTGTGTCCACAAATTACGCTGAAAATTTAAAACTTAGCGCCGTCTTTCACGCCGAAAAAAATTCAAAATGGCGCCCGCGTTGCTTGTGTTTGGCGTGGGTATCCCGTCAGCCTATGCGGCAAATGTAATTGCGACATATCAGAGGTCATTGGCCCCGTGCGTTCCGTGCGCTATCGTCAAATCACGGTCCAAACAGGCCGAAATGAGCCAACAATGAGACAGTGGCTTGGTAGAAACACATTTTTTATTTGAGTACACCAACTTTAGACATTGTTTGAAGGGTAACTATGAACTCTAAGGCGTAAATGGCGCCTTTGACGGCATGACTGGTGTTGCGGTGTGGGTGGGAGGGGGGCACTCGCTACCGTCATAGTACCGGATCGTAACTTTTGAAAAATAATTGAAACACCCGCTCGCGAACTCAAAGATCTCGCGAACTCCCGCTTTGCTCAAACTCGCGAAATTAAGTGCTCGCGAACATAAATGAACTTACAGTATGTCTATCCACAAAGGTTCTCGACCTTTGACCATCGTCAGCCAGTCTGGTCAGCTGGACGACTGGCACCGTCCTTCCTGACCACTAATAAACATTGCTCATCTCTGCTCGGCGGGGGCAACCCCCTCGGTCCTACACCCTTTGCTTTTTCTTGTAGAACTGTATGTCCCTTTCCGTCTGCATATTAGGTGAAAAGGTTCATGTTCAGTAAAGAAATATAAGGATATTGACCATTTCAGCCAGACAATGTCCAAGGTTGACGGCCCCATCTAATGGAACGCTGAGTCCACCCGGACCATACTCCTACACGAACACGGTAACAGTTACTTGTCAAGCGGGATACCAACTGAACGGAGTCTCTCCTGTGACGTGTCA
>NW_023365750.1:125240-126781 GCF_000003815.2 Branchiostoma floridae
CAAAAAGGTGGTTCTAGAGAGCCAAATTCTGTTCTACTAAATTATTTTACTTTACATTTAAGACAATGTGATTTCTGTGAGACATTACAGATCAACATGCTTTTATTATTTAACAATCTCTAATAAGAACTTCTGAATCCAGTTGCTGGACAACTAAGACCCCAAATCTTCACTCTTCTGCACTGTTGCAGCGGAGACAGTGTACGAGGACGTCCGCACACCAGACAGGGCGGTGTCTCAGCGATCCGGAACCGGAAGTGACGTTTACTCCTATCCCATGGCACCCTTGCACGCGCCTCCACTTCCGGTCCAACCAAGCGGCCATTACCAGGAGCTGAGGCCAGCGGTGTACCAGAGTCTACAAAGGAACCAGCGTACAATACCTCAATCTCAGAGCGCCACTATCTCACATGATTTTTCAAGGTAGATTCTAACAAAATGTCGTCGACAGACAACTGAATGTATATTAACCATATCGCTTTATGAGGATAACATATGTTAGTCGGAATAAGAATGGTAAACCTGTATATTATTAGGTATGTCTTAATTAACATAAAGGGATTGCTAGGTATAAGCAGCAATTGTGAATAAGAATATATATCATCTGCAAGGAAACGAGCAATCTTTTTCAGATAAAAAGGAGATAAAGGTAATCTATCTCTTTTCTCTTTCTTTCTGTGTGTCTCTCTCTATCTACTGTCTATCTGTCTATTTTTTTAATCTATCTATCAATCTATCTACTGTCTATCTATCTGTCTATCTATCACTCAAACATACGCAGGGGCAAACATACTTTTTAACACAAGTAAGAGTATATTTGTCAAGTACAAGAAAGTTAAGACTTGTATTTTGACAATCTACAACTTTTACACAAGTAGTGATGACAAAAAAGTACACTTGTTACATGTGTAGTGGTACATTTAACAAGCAAGTGATAGTAAGTATTTGTGTCTCCTATATGTCAAATGGGTAATGGTTATAATACAATTGATAAGTACAAGGAAGTTAAGACTAGTATTTCTACAATTTACAACTATTGCACAGGTAGTGATGACAAAAAAAGTACACTTGCCACATGGGTAGTGGTACATTTAACAAGCAAGTGATAGGAAGTGATGTGTCTCCTACATATCACATGGGTAATGGTTATGACAGTTGATTAACACAAGAAAGTTGCGACTAGTATTTTTACGATGATAGGTATTACACATGGATAAAATCTTCGTACTTACAGATCTTTTTCTCTTGTATATATACATGTTATATATACATTTACTTTATATACATGGTTTTCATTATTGGTTACGTTTTTTTGTTTATAATAAAAAAATATCAAAGTTTCATTTGCTATGGCATCATCAATTCTCTAGCTTTATATTTTTGAGGAAAATACCAGTGGTGTATATTTCCATACTTGTGAGAGTGTATTTTATACACCAAAGTAGACTGGACTTGAACTGTTTAGCTGTGTGTTGACAGTTTTTGTTTATATGTGAGATTAATAGAACTTCAGGGAATTAATTATAAAACATTCTTAATAC
>NW_023365750.1:127597-135365 GCF_000003815.2 Branchiostoma floridae
TACCAGGAGAAATGTCCGGTGTCAGATTGTGCATCCTGGGTGGCTGTTTGTATTTTTTTTTTTCTGAACGTGCTGTGGTCTGGATTTTTGTGTATTTTGGTGCCAAAAAGCCATTGATGTCAGAATGACTTGCTGTAGATGGGCCCCTTGTATGTCGCTCTGGTTTGTCGCTGACTTTGATTTCCATCTTGGTCTTAGTAACAATAGTTATCTTACTCTTTGTATCTGTTGCGTACGTTTCTGTAGTAGGAATGATAGAGATGTACATCATCTGACTTTTGTAGCACATTTGTATTTTATAGCCCGAAACTTAACGATTTCCTTTACCTATAACAGGCACTCATGTTTGCTGGATTTCTCCCAATCGTTTTCAAGTTAACGGGAGAGTTTGGACACTTGGTGAGTATTCGCAATATCCTGTGTACAAAGATACGTTGGTAAAACACTGATATAGAAATGTATATGTAATTGATTAATTACAATGTAACCTATAAAAAAACTGTTTCAAACTTTTGCGAGCCGTTTGATTGTGCAGCCCATTTGTTTGCGTACTTCGTGCAATTATCCGGGTGGTGCAGCAATGCGAAGTTATCCAGCTGGACCACATCGGCTTGACATTTGAGGATCCCAAGTGTGCGGTAATCCGTTGTGCAATTAAACGGCTACCATTGTATCTGATCGGCTGTTTTGATACCGTTTGATACACCAGGTGCGAAACAACAATACATCAGTAGCTGTGCAACTGAATAGTGGCACGGTGTTCCTGGCCAGCATCTGGCTCCTGGCCATATGGATCACGGCTATGTGTAAGAAGTAAGTGTTCCACGTGCGTTTTTTTGGCGCCGCTTTTAGTGAGCGAGCCTGATAGTAAAGTATTGTTTGTAGTCTGCAATAATTCCAGGAATCCCATAGCCCAGGAATGCATAAATACCTTTCTGGTAACCTTTGTGAAAAAAACGCCACTGTTTCAAAATGTCAGCGCTAACAGATTATCATTACACAGCTACAGTTACTAAATTAAATCATAACTGAAGGAAAATTAATGGTATTTCACAATTTCTTTTGCATGGTGTGCACTTTTCTAGCATGTTTATTTGTTTTAGACGGTCTGTAATTTGTTTTATTTTGCGCTGACTATTAATTTGTGTGTATTTGTGTGTAAGTTGTAGAGCGAATTTACAACGTACAACAAGGCGCGCAACAAATAAGCACATGAAAGTCTTCTGATTTGGTTCTGATCTTTTCAAAACCATCATCTGCAGGTCCGAGCTGCTACACCCGTCTGCTCACGGCACCCACGACTGTGTTTTCATGTTTCTAAACCTGCTCATCTATCCCATTGTCAGGTGAGTTTACTCATTTTTCCTCGGGGAAAAACGTATTTTACTCTCCTCAAATTCCTAGCTCCTACTCTATAACGTAGCATAGAATAAGATAAACAGAGAGGAATGTGTTTGGCGGTACAGAATATTTAATGAGGAGAGTTGAACAGGAATTGTGACAACATGAAAGATTTCCATTGGGAAAACAATTTCCAATCGTACAAAAATAGACCTTATAATCCGTTTACAAACGGGAACTGTGACTGAAGTGGTTCGAAAATGATGACATAAGGATCAAGACCACCATTACAAAATAAGATAAAAGATAGTTGTGAGTTACAAAGCAATTCACAAGAAGTAAAGAAAGAAAATCAACATTAATACATCAAGGTACTGTAAGTTCATTTAAGTTCGCGAGATTTTTAAGTTCGCGTATTTCGCTGAGACCTCTGCTTCGCGAAGTCATCTACTCGCGAACATGCATGTTCGATATCGTCCCCCTCCCCACATCCTCCGTCCAAAAGATCCAGTCTCTGCAACTACGTGTTTACTATGATAGCAACTTATACCAATGACAAGACTCAATTGATAACAGACTATTTATTCTTTTCAAACCGAAATAAAAGTTGATTCAACACATATACGATACATGGAGTCATTATTGTATAGGAATGTGCCACTGGTGACCGGAGGAAAATTAAAGAAACATGTCGGCTTTGTTTACTAACAAAACTTTAACGTACACGCCGTGACATGGCTGCGATAACAATTTACTTAGTACATTATCCTAGTTTAACTAGATTTCTACAAGTTACAAACAAAACAAAAAATAAAACTGAGTAGTACTGGTTTTTACAAATACAAGTAATGGCTATGGAATTACAGCAACTAAGATTTACAACAAATTATAATAGCGGGGAAATTTTCACGACTAGAAACGTGGCAACAAAACTCCGCTTACATGTCGAAAAAAAGACATTCGTTTCATAATTCTGAGTTAGAGCTGCTGTAAATATAGGAGGGATAAACTCTTCACCTTCTTGTGTACAATTTGTGTCCACAAATTACGCTGAAAGTTTAAAACTTAGCGTCGTCTTTCACGCCTAAAATATTTCAAAATGGCGCCCGCGCGTCGCTTGTGTTTGGCGTGGGTATCCCGTCAGCCTGTGCGGCAAATGTGATTGCGACATATCAGAGGTCATTGGCCCTGTTGCGTCCGTGCGCTATCGTCAAATCACGGCCCAAACAGGCCGAAACGAGCCAACAATGAGATAGTGGCTTGGTAGAAACACATTTTTTATTTGCCTGAGTACACCAACTTCAGACATTGTTTGAAGGGTAACTATGAACTCTAAGGCGTAAATGGCACCTTTGACGGCATGACTGGTGTCGCGGTGTGGGTGGGAGGGGGGCACTCGCTACCGTCATGGTACCGGAACGTAACGTTAACTTTTGAAAAATAATTGAAACACCCGCTCGCGAACTCAAAGATCTCGCGAACTCCCGATTTGCTCAAACTCGCGAAATTAAGTGCTCGCGAACATAAATGAACTTACAGTATATAGTTGATAGGTAAGTTCTAAGCATAATATACTTCACACAGTATTGAAATGATGAATACAATTTGAAAGGTGCTCACAGCACAGAATTTCAACATGTTAACTGTGTAACAAGTAGATAAGCATAATATAGTACACACAGTATTGAAATCATGAATACAATTTGAAAGGTGCACACAGCACAGAATTTCAACATGTTAACTGTGTAACAAGTAGATAAGCATAATATAGTACACACAGTATTGAAATCATGAATACAATTTGAAAGGTGCACACAGCACAGAATTTCAACATGTTAACTGTGTAACAAGTAGATAAGCATAATATAGTACACACAGTATTGAAATCATGAATACAATTTGAAAGGTGCACACAGCACAGAATTTCAACATGTTAACTGTGTAACAAGTGGATAAGCATAATATAGTACACACAGTATGTTAACTGTGTAAAAGTAGATAAGCATGGTATAGTACACACAGTATTGAAATCATGAATACAATTTGAAAGGTGCACACAGCACAGAATTTCAACATGCTAACTTTGTAACAAGTAGATAAACAGAATATACTACTCACAGTATTAAATTCAAGAATACAATGTTAGAGGTGCAAACAGCACGGGTACATAAAAACGTAAGGGTTTAGGGACGTACGTAAGTGACGTAAGCTGAAGAGGACCACCTGCCTAGGGAGCGCAGCAGGTGGTCAGGGACTCCTTGTTGTGCTGCGTGTGTTGCAGCACCGATACGGAATGAGTGAGGGGTAATGTTGTGCGTGTCTAGGCCTACGTGCGTTACACACCGTTTAAGTGTTTTGGTGAAGTAGGATTGAGAAACGGGGTTGCCATCGCTACGGAGAAACAGGCAACCTGCACGGTTCCCCCGTAGCGATAGGTATTCCAGTATGGATGATACAGGACAATATAAGTTCCCTGGCTGAGGTTGGATAGCGATAGATGCAGGTTGCCCGGGGGTGCTGTGTTTGAAGGTGGAGAAGGTGACCGTGATGGGGGCATGGGTTTCAGCGGGAGAGGGTATGTGTAAATTCGCAAGGTGCAATGTGTGCTGTGAATTAGGGGTCGTTGTGATCTCAGAGATACGAGTCATTGCGTAGAAGGCGAATAGGAACATGGCTTTGAAAAGCAATTGGTCATAATGGGAGGCGATCAGGATTGGCAAAGAATCAATCAGCGACTTTAAGATAGTTGGTGAGATGGGGATTCGACCGTCTGGAGTGCGATGTTTACGTATGGCTATCAACAGCTTTTGGATAAGGAAGGATTGTGTAGGGTCCGGAAGATCAAGAAGTTTGTGTAGAAATCCTATAGCAGAGAGTTTTGAAGTTATGGTCGCTGGGGCAGACCCATTTTGGTGAAGTGATGCAATGAAATGGGATAATAATTTGGTAGGGACGGGAGGGTAGGTGTCTTGTCCGTTTAGCTGTAGAGCAAACGTTCGTAGCTGTTGCCAGGCTAAGCGGTACGCACGGAGAGTGGATGGTGCTAAAGACGATAGGAGAAGGTTATTTACGGTTTGATCAAGGCTGGCGGTTGTAGGTGGGGAGGAACTGGTATGGGGCGGTTGTCCATTTGCGGGAAGGTCCGTCGGAAGCGGGGAATCTGCAAACGAGATAGACAGTCAGCCATGTTGTTGTCTTTACCGGGAATGTGCACAGCACGGCAGAAGATATTGTGCTGGAGCCGAGGCATATAAGGACAAAACGACGGAGTAGTGGCATTATTGCCTGGTTTTTGGAAGTCTGGCGGTTAATAATGTGAACCAGCGCTTCGTTGTCGGTATGGAGGAGTATGCGCTTGTTTTCCCACATTCGCCCCCAGACGTGTAGAGAGAGAACAATTGGATAGAACTCCAGAATTGTGATGTTTTCCCCATGTAGCTCCCGGGGCCAGGCACCGAAGAGCCAAGAGGTGCGGAACACGGCCCCATATCCTAGCGACGCAGCCGCGTCTGTGTAGAGGTGGATGGTGGAGTCGGACGTAAAGCTGTCATCTAAGAAGAATGATTTACCATTGAAGGATAATAGAAAAGTGTGCCACATGCGGAGATCTTGTTTGACATGTGAGGAAATAGGGATCCGTGTCGAGGGGCAAGAATGAAATTTAGTTAAGTCGATGAGGCGTCGAAGGAACGCCCGGCCGGGTAATACCACCTGGCAAACATGATTTAAAAGGCCAACAAGAGATTGGATTTCTTTCAAAGTAGCCAATGACTTAGACAGAAAAGAGGATAGCAGGTCTATGGTTTTTTGTAGTTTGTCAGCAGGTAATCTAGCTTCCATAACTATCGTATCAAGCTCAATCCCTAGGAAGGACATTACTGTGTTAGGGGCAAATGTTTTGTCGTCAGCCAAAGGGATACCGACGTCGATGCACATGTCGGAGAATGCGGTCAGGTCGCGGTGGCACAATATGTATGACAAATTGGCAAAAAGAAAATCGTCAAGAATATGAGTCGGGAAGGGAATTTGGAGTTTGGTGCGGGCTATCCATTCGAGGGCCGTACTGAAAGATTCAAAAATGGCGCAAGAGGTGGAAAGCCCCATGGGAAGACAACGATCATAGTAGAATTCATTGTTAAAGCGAAAGCCTAGCAAGTGGTAATCATTAGGGTGTACCGGGATGAGGCGGAAGGCAGCCTGAATGTCAGTTTTGGCTAGGTAGCACCCACGGCCCAATGTTTTGATTTGTTTTATAGCCGTGTCAATTGAGGAGTAGGAGACAGTGGACAGTTCAGGTGGGATACCGTCATTTATGGAAATACCTTTGGGCGAAGAAAGATCATGGATGAGACGAAACTTTCCCGGATTCTTTTTGGGGACCGCGTACAATGGAGAGAGAAACAAGTTAGGAAAAGGAGGCAGTGGGAACGGGCCAGCAACACGCATAGCCTGTATTTCCTGTTGGAGTTTTTCTGAGATAGCGGGGTGGTGTGAATCTTTGACTTTGATAGGAAGTGATGGATGGGGTACCCGCGGGCCGAAATATTCAAGCGGGAATCCCTCAGAGAAGCCATAGCAAAGGTACTGTTTATCTTTGTCTGGGTAGCCGAAAAGATAACGATTTAGGACGTTGGCACGAACAGGGGTGGGCAGATGTGAAGTCGAGTTCACTACATTACAGGATTTGGCCGCAACTATCCTAGTTTTGGTTGGAGACGGGTCGTTTGGGGCAGAGGTAGGCTTTGTGGGCCATACGGCAGTAGGGGCAGGTGTGAGTGAAGGGACAATCCGCTCGCAGGCATTTTCCATTTTGGCGATGGAATGGAAAACAATAGCCTCTGGGGATGTCTCGAGGACGGGTAGATGTGGATGTGGATTGTCGAGAGGGCGGTGTGCGGGCAGCCTGCGACGCAGGCTGGGGGCGGGCAACCTGAAAGGGTGTGGTTAAGGCGTCAATGTAAAGCTGGAGGTGTGGGGAGTTCCAAGGCGTGTGTGGGGATGACTGTCTGTATGTACGGAAGGCCTCGTCATAGCGAAGCCAGTTAGCTCCCCTGGAGGCCATGGTTCTAATGAGGTGCTGGTAACTGACTAGTGCGGAAGTAGCAGTGGGGTGTCGTTGGATGTAAACATAGTGAAGGACCAGGAAGGCTTCTGTCCACTGGTCGAGCGTCAAAGGAGTCTTGTTCTGAGCCTGTCGGCTGGCCAAGGTTAGGATAGGAGCTGCATCCACATCCGAAAGTGAGACAGTGTATTGTGGGGTAAGATTTTGGTTGGGCAACAGCTGGCGGATTTCAATGTACTTGTCGGCCCAGATTTTTTCTTTGAGGGGGGCAGAGACCCCAGAGTCGAGTGGGAGGTGGATGGAAGGGTTGGTAGTGGATGCAGCTAGTCCTTGGCCAGCCGGCAGAAAGGAAGTAGTAGCAGTAGGGTTTAACAGGCTAGAATGACTAGGATTACCCAGAATGGCGGCAGCAAGGGCGTTCTGTCGCGGATCCAAGTTGGCTGGAGGTAGGGCCAGTGCAGAGACAACAGCAGGAACAGTCTGCGTTGTTGATGTGATGGCAGGGGGTACGCTGAGAGCAGCGGTGACGACAGAAGAAATCGGTGTCGTGGAGGTGACAGCTGGAGGAGTTGTTGTTTTCGCCGCGTCGATTAGCGCGGGCGTGGGCAGAGTTGAAGTCGAGGTAGTGGAAGTGACGACAACGGGCGGGGTTGGTGTTGTGGTGACGACGGGTGAAGTGGTGACTACCGGTGCCGGGGTTGTGGTGACCGCTGGGACGACGGTTGTGGTCGTACGTCGTGGCGGCTGCTTCCGTGTGTTTCTTGGGTTGTTTTTGCGAGGCTGTTTAGGCGCTTTGGGCGTCGTCTCTGTCGTCTTGCGCTTGGGCGGCATGTCTAAAAGCTCATAAAAGAAGGTAATTAGGGAGGAAGTGACCATTCTGGGACACAGGTGTGACAAAGTCACTCAAGCTGTGTAAGATCAGAGGAAACCCCACTCGGGCACAGGGTATACTAGAAGACAAATCGAAATCGAAACTGACAAAAGTAAATAAAACATAGTAGTCGCATAGTAGATATAACATAGTAACGAGTGGGTAGGTTACTGTAGGTAGCAATAGCAAACCATGCACAAGGGAAAAGTGGTAGATTGAGGATCACGATCTAAAATAGGGAGTAAGAGCTGAGCGTAACAGGACTAACGCTCTAGATAGACAGGTAACGGCACAAGGCAAGATTTGCTCAAATGAAAGAATGTAGACAGAGCAAAACGATAAATATGCTTTAAAAGTTGAGCGTAACATATGTACAATGCTCGTACGTAGACTGAGCATAATGATAAAACGCTCTAAAACTTGAGCGTAACATATGTACAATGCTCCGTAACGTAGACCGAGCATAATGATAAAACGCTCTAAAACTTGAGCGT
>NW_023365750.1:135499-155428 GCF_000003815.2 Branchiostoma floridae
ATGTACAATGCTCGTAACGTAGACAGAGCATAATGGTAAAACGCTGTAAAACATGAGCGTAACATGCGTACAATGCTCGTACGTAGACAGAGCATAATGATAAAAACGCTCTAAAACTGGAGCGTAACATATGTACAATGCTCGTACGTAGACAGAGCATAATGATAAAACACTCTAAAACTTGAGCGTAACAATATGTACAATGCTCGTAACGTAGACAGAGCATAATGATAAAAACGCTCTAAAACCCGAGCGCAGTAATTAGGTCATGTGTTTGGAACAGAGACAGATCAGGAATGAAAGAGCAGAAGATAGGTACGGTGTAGAATTTGTGCGAAACTGATGGTAGGCTATGTATAACGTCGTGTAAAGACCATGATAATGTAAGAAACGCAGTGACAGGCTGCGTGATCGGGCGAGGTGGCAAATAGTTTGTTTGTCATTTCGAAAGGTGTGAATTTTAGCACGGAGGTAGGGGCGGGTTGGAGGAAAATCGTCTTTGTGACTTCTATACCGCAAGAGACACAAGCTTTGCTGTTGCCTGTGCTACAGCTGGGAAGGGAAGTGAATGATTATTAGAGAGAGCGTTCCAAGAAGCCAGATGGCCACATGGAGTGTCGCTATCTCCTGCCAATCAGAAATGGAAGAAATATGCTTGGTCGTGGCGCTTTTGGAGTAAACAACATCTGGGATCAATGATCACAAACCACCCAGAATTTGCTGCGTTGAAAATACAATTTTTTCCTCGGGGAAAAACGTATTTTACTCTCCTCAAATTCCTAGCTCCTACTCTATAACGTAGCATAGAATAAGATAAACAGAGAGGAATGTGTTTGGCGGTACAGAATATTTAATGAGGAGAGTTGAACAGGAATTGTGACAACATGAAAGATTTCCATTGGGAAAACAATTTCCAATCGTACAAAAATAGACCTTATAATCCGTTTACAAACGGGAACTGTGACTGAAGTGGTTCGAAAATGATGACATAAGGATCAAGACCACCAAATAGCTCACTAACTGTGAGCAGGAAGCAAAACCGCCAAATGGACGCAGAAATGCGGACGACAAAATGGAGTTGAAAATAGTCACTTACGGTTGCAAGAGCTTGGGCTGGTAGATGCGGGATGAGAGCCCCACGAATACTTTTGTAATAGTATAGATTTCCATAGTCTGATAGATGTAAAGAATCAGCAGCGAAGTAATCTTTGTTTTTCTGCCACAGACGGCTGTGGTACCAACGGGTAACAGACGGAGTGGAATCGATGATAGGCCGGAGAATTGTACGGAATACGCGTAGACGATCGTGAAAGTCTGGTAAGTAGTTAGGGGACTTCAGTCTCCACAGTGGTTCTGCAACAATGACTACACGGACAGAAGGGATACAAGCTATGGTCCAAGCCAAAGACACAAGGTCATGTGCCACTTGGTCAGGAGATTGGTTTCGCAGACAAATGTCGTTGTGTGCTAAGTCCAGATAAACGATGTGTGGATTAGAGTGTCGCAGAATGGGAAGAATTGTTTGGTAGTACCTGGCGATGGTGCAGCCAGGTACTCCATGAAAGGAAATGTCCACGTTTTCAAGCCAGAATGTAGGAGAGATGACTCGGCCATGAGCCGTAGAACAACGCCGCCGAATGAAATGGTCTAGACGGCGAATAAAGGAATGTCCGGTAATGGCTATACGGGTGGTCTGTTCCATATGCCTTGAACAAGAATGAAATAAAGGAAAACGATAAAAGTCACAGGCACGCTCACCGTTAGCGCTATGTAACTGCTGGGCCGGGTGGACAGTGGGTGATCCGAACACTATCGCAGTTAGGTCGCAGCGCGTGGACGGCAGACAGTCGACCGGGGGAAGGCGGCTCCGACGTCCGTTGAGCAGTTCGCGATGCTTGCGGTCTTCAGCAGTAGAACAAAGCAGAACTGAAACGTGCAACACTAGTCCACAGAAAATGAAGGGTAAGAAGAACGCAGAGTAACAGACGATGGAGAAATGGGTACTCCAGAAAAAATCGTCTTTGTGACTTCTATACCGCAAGAGACACAAGCTTTGCTGTTGCCTGTGCTACAGCTGGGAAGGGAAGTGAATGATTATTAGAGAGAGCGTTCCAAGAAGCCAGATGGCCACATGGAGTGTCGCTATCTCCTGCCAATCAGAAATGGAAGAAATATGCTTGGTCGTGGCGCTTTTGGAGTAAACAACATCTGGGATCAATGATCACAAACCACCCAGAATTTGCTGCGTTGAAAATACAATTATATCTTTGCCGTGATATTAGGTACAACCGCTAAAAATTGTGCATGCTTGTATTGTGTCACTAGATAGTCATTGCCACTGCAGTGACATCCAGAAGTATAACATGTAACGCTAGGACCTAAAAGCTTGAAGTCAGACATGCCTTAGAAGACACAATATGTTTATTAGAAAAACCTACACACAGATTACGTAATAATGTTTTCTTTCTTTAAGCTTCAACTGTACGGACAACTCCTCTGTCTATCCCAACTTTCCCTCCTGGTAAGATATTGACGATTTGGTTTATTATTTCACACACAAAGTTTTACAGTTTCGCAGTGCACGCAAACCCATGCACTGAATTGCAATGGAAAATACAATCAGATTGACAATCTTACTACATAAAACATTACATCTTTTGTCTACTTACTGCTATTTAAAATCAACTATGCTTATTAACATATTGTCTATATAAACTTTGTACAGCATAACTATTCTTTTGCAAAGGCGCATTTACATATTCTTCGTTGCCATCACACGTTCTATTAGAAGTGCATCGTTTGAAAAGTACGAACTCTTTATCGTATTTGCTTTATTTTGAAAGACAAACCGCACCTATAAAACCTAAGTAAAAAATATCTTCCCCAGGCTGTGCGCCGTATCCAGAGTTGGCAGCTAGTGCGGAATACAATGGCATTTGTTACATCTTTTCTGCACGTCCAACCGACTACAGGTCGTACCTCAAAACAGACTGTCCACAGTTCAATGCAACACCCGTCTTTGTTACCAACAACCAGATACACCAGTTCCTGGTGTCACAACTAGAACAATATCCCCAGTTCGACGGCAAAAACTTTTGGATTGGTCTCTTGTATCATCCGGACTATGACCATTGGATCTACGCCGAGGAACGTCTGACACCGCTAACAGACGACTTTAATGGGTGGGCACCCGACCAAAACGTGACCAACGTGTCTGTTCCATACAGCTGCGCGACCATGTCTGCCGCTCACAACTACAGCTGGGTGGTTGAGAACTGTCGGTCATCAACTCCACACTACATTTGTCAGATTGGTGGTAAGTCCAAAATGCCTTTTCAATAGACTATTCGCCGCTATACCTAATTCACTTTCCGCCTTCTCAATGCTCCAATTACTACCAGAACATAAACTGTGATTAGTAAGCAAGTTTATCTCTTATTCTTTTATCCCATCTTTCTTGTCAGAATTCTGACTAATATATGGATTGAGAGTTCGTAGTTAATTTAAGTACCTCCGTTAAATATTGATGGAGGTTAATTTCATGGAGGTTATATTTTCACTAGCGTCTGTATGTTTGTGTGTGTGTGTCTCAACTAAATAACTCAAGAACGGCTGGTTGGATTGGTTTCATACTTGGTCTGTTGGTAGGGTGTGACGAAAGCTGGAAATGATGTTGGGCCCCAAGCAGATTGTCTTGGAACTGCAGCGGAACTTCCAGTTTTGCTATCTCGTGTAAAGAACACGCTACGGTCACGATTGTGTGGTGTTAGAACTTAGATATCCCTTGTGCTCAGGAAGACGTGGCATTTGGCCCCCTTTTGTTAAAATCTTATGAAGTGGATAACTCAAGAAGAGAACAATGTATTTTTTTTATGATTTTTATTCTTTAGGTAGCTTAGACAATGATATACGAAATACAATACTGATTATGAAAATTAGAATTCATTTGCATAACTAACTAGAGTTCCACGAACACATACCTTTGCCAAATAAACCAGTCTTGTTATGTAGAATGATGTATGTAGACATAAATGTGTTACTCATTACATTTCATTGTATATGCCCGGAGTTGGTTCATAAAATTTATTATTTAAAGTGATTATATAAATTAGATCCCTATTTACATAATTGATATCAAATTGTATCAAGCATCACTTAAGCTATCAGTATACCAAAAATAATGATAATCATGCCATCACTTCTTGACTCATTCTCTTTCAAAGTCTGAAACTAAACCGGCTCCTGCAGTTCAAGAAAAGACGTTAGGGGAACCAAACATACACCTCTTATTTTCTGCCATCTTTCTCTTTGTTTGGAAGTCCTATAATGGACGCAGTGTATTTACAAACTTTCCTAATTGATTATGCAAATTAGCTGTCGATTTGCATAATTAGAATTCTATCATGTAAGTCTTCCCTTTGGCTATCTACATACTGAAAATCAGGACTATCCGTCAACACGTTCATATTTTCTCATAATTATGCAAATGAGGCCTCATTTGCATAATTAATATGCACTAATATTTCTATCTTTCTCATCTATATATGTGACAAGTTTGAAAGTCCTATCATGAAATGTAGTGGACTTATAAACTTTCCTCATTAATTATGCAATTTAGCTGTTGATTTGCATAAATAGTATTTCATTAGGTACATTGAAACTTGGGCTATCTACATACTAAAAATCATGACGATCCGTCTACACGTTTTCGAGTTATTCTCGTCCAAAGTTTAAAAGGAAATCGGTGGCTGCAGTTCCAAACAAGCCGCTGGGGGATCCAAACTTACAGCACTTACTCTCCTTGCCAAGGGCTATCTACCACTCAAAAATCACAACCACAACATGTCCAGAACATGAGATATCAAAAATTGAGGTTCTGCTGCAGTACCTTAGCCAGCCATTATCGAACTTAACCTTCGTTTTTTCCGACCCCTACCCACCTACCAAATATCATCAGGATCCATTCAAGGCTTCTCGAGTTATGCAGTTAACACACACACACACACACACACACACACACACACACACACACACACACACACAAACACACAAACACACAGACTCACAAGCCCAAAACATAACCTTAGCCATTCTGGCAAAGGTAATAAAAATATCGTATTATAGCAGTTTTTTAAATGCATCTCTTGTTCCGGACATGATACGGTCAGGACAGTTTAGTGGCAGGTAGCTTTTAGAGTCATGACAATGTGGCGCAAGTTTCAACCCCCTTACATTTAGCGGCAGGGGCTCAAGACTTTCCAAATACGATAACTGCTGAAAGGAACAACGGATTGCCATCATTTTAGGCATGAAGGTAGCTCAGGCAAACATGTTCGTAATGACAAACAGGTTACGCAAATAAGAACTTTATTTGCATAATTGATGAGGAAATTGGATAATTCCATTGTTTTCAATAACGGGACTTCAATAATCTAACACAAGTAAATTATGGTAGGTAAACATAAGCAAAAAACTAATATGCAAACTATAGTTTGGCGACCTCATACCTCCATGAAAATTTAGAGCTTTCGTAAATTTTATACAATTGACTAATACATTAACATAATTTATGCATGGTGTTGTTCATCATTGACAAAAATACACATGTCACAATTATAAAATTCCCATTATTAATCATAAAGCAGTTTTGCAATTTTTACATAAATTATGCAAATAAGTTCCTCATTGCCTATCCTCCACCTATCATAATTAACATGTGTTACATTCATTGAAGTCCAGTTATTGAAAACAATGGAATTATACAATTTCTTTATTAATTATGCAAATTAAGTCCTCATTTGCATAACATTTATATCATTATGAACATCTTTGCCTAAGGTACCTGCATGCCTAATATGATGCCAATCCGTCAATCCTTTCTGCAGTTATCCTCTTTAAAATGTGTTGAAACAAACGCCCCTACAGTTCCAAAATGTTAGGGGGCTAAAACCTGCCCCACTTTGTCATGACACTGAAAGCTATCTACCACCCAAATTTCAAGACCATATCACGTCCAAGACAAGAGATACATAAAAAACTGCTATGATTGAATGTTGTCATTAATTATGCAAATTTGCTACTATTTTGCATAATAAGTATTTCATTTTGTACAACATTGTCTGAGGTACCTACATAGCAAAAATCATGAAAATCCGTTGTACCCTTCTTGAGTTACACCCTCCAGCTATCCGTGCGACATGACATGCGTGCAAACATCGTTTAAGATCTCGACCAAGAAGAGTCCAAATTAACACATTGACGGCACGAAATGACCGCAACGGTTTTCCCGAGGTTTTGTTTTGGGGATTTTTTAAAAATGGCTTTGATTTTGAATTATCGGTAATTAAGTGCGAAAAATGCAATTTTTACGCATATTTTCGAAAAAATTTTGCTTAAAATTAAAAATAAAAAAATCCTCAAAACAGAAAGTTTTATTTTCCTCATTGATGACGAAAAATATAAAAATCGAGAATTTCCTATGACACATGCGGCCCATCTTATCAAGAGTTTGGTCAAATTAAAGACCTTCCTGAAAACAGAAAATAACCGTCTTTGGAAGCAAAATCTAAACAAAACAGCTATTCAAATGACAAGATTGAAAGTATGTAAAATTGCTATTCAACCTTTTTTCAAAAACATTTTCACTGTCATAATACTTTGTTCACTTCGTGAAACGAAGTGTTTGTAGTCAGTGCTGTTTTGATGTCAGGGGGTCGATGGTCAGCCTTATAACTAGAGAACGCGTGGATGGATGGTTTTGATATTTGGTATGTGGGTGGGATTAGACATGACGAAAGGATGACAGGAATTGCGTTACGGCAGGGCGCTCTAGCGGCGGGTTATGGTACTGCAGCGGAACTTCCGGTTTTGCTATTTTTTGTTTGGGACTTGTTTGGGTGATGTTTAGATGGTAGGTAGCTGTGTAAAAGCATAGTAAGGTGTGTAAGTTTTGGCCACCTAGGGATTTCGCAGGGGCGGTGAAAGTATTTTTTGTTTTAGGTTTTGAGAAGGGACAATGCAAGAAGGGGTTGATGGATGTTAATGATTGTAGGTATGCAGACAGCTTACGTAATGATGTACATAATTGTATGGTTGTTATGCAAATTAGGAGGTAATTTGCATGATACAATAGGTATGTGTAGAATTCTTATATACGGCATGTCTGTGAACAGTCCAGCTACGTAAGATCATGACAGATTGATCTGATTTTTCGTATGTGGGTAGATCTTGAGAAGGAGAAGAAACGTAGGAGGTGTTTTTTCGTCTAGTGGCTTCTGACGGTTTTGCAGGGGATGTTTGTACTTGAAAAGTAGTGTTTAGTGTGCTAAGTGTGGCGATTTCGCACTAGTGGTTTATATTTAGGAATTACGTCATTCTGCGTGCAGTTGGGCCCCGTCCCAACAGGAAGTGACCCCAAAGGTCATAGTTGCGCAATAGAGAACTGCACGACTTATATATACCAGACGAATACAAGACAATGGTACTATAGGGACAGTACATTATACATGATGGGGTGTACATGTAACGATATAGAAACAGTCTTCTGTGTAACAATGTGGAAACACCCCTTGTGGAGAATGGTTTGGTCCGGCGCGCATGCGCACGTGACACTGACGTCATGAGGTAAAGAATACAACATCAGTCCCGAATCTGTGCTGGCTTCGGTTGTGCTTGCGTCGTCCGTCTGATGTATGAATGTGACTGAGAACTGTTGAAAGTGGGGTAACATACATGTTTCCTATAAGATTTGATAATCTGTAGATTAAGGGCAATGAATAAGGGCAATGATGATATTGTTTACAGGGGCCTATATTATACGTTTTAAAAGGGTTGTACATGTAACAGTTACTACCGGTACAATACATTGTTGAACAAAGCAGGGTTTGTTTTTCACAGTAACTTGTAGTAACGGCAGGACTTGGGCCAGCTGAACTGAATTCACCGGGCGACGCGCGGCTTGTCATGGTCGTCAGTAGGGCTCCCATAACCTGGCTAAATGGTTGGAAATCTACCACTCTACCCGGAAAAGTCAATACTTGGACAAATGCATGCGATGTGCATCTCAAAGTTGAAATTTTATCAACTCATCATTTGGTTTTTATGTCCATTTGAAACGTGTTGGTGAACTTTATCTAGAATTTGTCAAAGTTATGAGACCTCTGAACATTCCTATGTCCAAAGAATCCCGCTGAAAATAAAAAAAAAATTGGCTTTCCTTGCGGTAATTTCTTTCCCTTCGAAGATTGTCGCCTTTCCTGGTCATGTGTAAGGGACACGGGATCATCTAAAAAGTTCCATGAGTTGCAAGGCGCAAGCCCATATATATTATTTGTACTTTCATGTCTGGATTTCCCAGCGATTAATTAAAGGTGGGTCACAAGTGCCAATTAGCATAATCCCGACATTTGTACTGATATGTGGCGAGAAGGTTTGGGCAAGAGACACGTGGTCATGTCAGAATTTCAATGAGTTCCAAGTCGCAAGCCCAAAATGGAAGTTATACGTTTATGTCTTGATTTCCCAGCGATGTAATGCAGAGTATATAGGTCACAAGTGATAATAAACATAAGCTCGTCATTTGTACTGATATGTCGCGAGAACGATTAGGTGAGAGATACGCACGGGGTCATGTCAAAGGTTCCATGAGTCACAAGTCGCAAGCCCAGATGGATAGTTATACTTTGATGTCTTGATTTCTCTGCAATTTAATCTAGGGTAGGTCCCAAGTGCTAGTTAGCAGATTAATGTCAGTTGTACCGATAGGTTATTCAAACGATTGGGTAAGAGACAAGGGGTCATCTGAAAAGTTCCATGAGTTCCAAGTCGCAAGCCCAAAATGGAAGTTATACTTTTATGTACCTGAGGAGGAGCATTCCGTGACGACACCAGCCATCACATTTTGAAGGTGTTCGCTGGGGATGTGAAGATCATTTATGTGGATCTCACCAATGACGGCGTTGATGTGGTCAACGTTATTGTTTTATGTGTTATCTTATTGATATTTTGATGCAACCGTCGATTTTAGCCCAGTCAATATAAGTTTTTATCTTTAACTGAAGACCATGAAAGGTATTTTCTTTGTCCATGGAAATGAATGGACAGGGACAGTTTGTGTCATGTGCACAGACAAGAAAGGATGGATGATAGAATATTTTTAAAATACAGCCTACTGCCTAAATCCTTTTTTTCGGCGCACCTCACCAAACACATCAAAATTCATGTATAATTCCAACAACATATACACTGTTAAGCTAGCCAATGACACGTCTACAAGTAAACCCTGTACCACCGCACCATCACCCATTTCACGAAGGTTGAGTTCTGCGAACGCTTGTTTATTTTCAAATAATTAACGGTTAGCCAATAGTAGACCTCCTGTAACCCGATACTCTGTCGAACGCGAATAGAAACGGGAAAGAATACCCTAGCAACCGACCGCCGTGAATTTTCTGTAGTTGCTAGGTATCTGGGCATTGAGTCCATGGTACCGTTCACCTGCAACTCGGGATACCACCTGATCGGAGTCTGTCCTTTGACGTGTAAAGCTGACGGGAGATGGAGCAACACTGTTCCAATTGAATATTTACAATGAGGTGTTTATTTATGCTTCAAGGCACACATACACACACACTAAAATAAAAATAATAAACAAATACACATGTACAGTACAGACCTTTTATGATCAATATTGTCAATCTATTACAATCTATTGACGACTATTACAGCCAGACGATGTCCACGGTTGACGGTCCCAACTAACGGATGGCTGCATCCTCCAGGGCCATATGCCCAACCGAACCATGTTACGGTCACCTGTAACTCGGGATACGATCTGGACGGAGTCACTTCCGTGAGGTGTCAAGCTGACGGAACGTGGAGCAACCCTATTGGAACATGCCGACGTAAGATAACTTTTGACTCATCGATATGTGCAATGCTACGTAATCTGTACCCTCAAATATAGATATATAGATTGAGTCAATCAAATGAACTTTTAGGGAGCGATTTGGTCGTCCTATTTTCTAGAGGTACCGAACAGATTGTTAATAACAAGTGTATTTTCATGTAACAGGGGTATGTATACACCCCCCCCCCCCCCGAAAAATGTTAATAAATATGATTTTCTAAAAATGTACAGGCAGATGCCCCTTGCTGACGGCCCCAACCAACGGAGCGCTGATTCCCACCGGGCCGATCTCCTACCCGAACGATGTAACGTTCACCTGTAACACGGGGTACTTAATGAACGGCGCTGCTACTGTGACGTGTCAAGCTGACGGATCATGGAGTGCTGCTGCCCCAACATGCACACGTAAGATGTATTTGTCAACGATAAATACTTATGCTGTCTAGCAATATATATCTATATCTATATCTATCTATCTATCTATCTATCTATCTATCTATCTATCTATCTATCTATCTATCTATCTATCTATCTATCTATCTATCTCTCTCTCTCTCTATATATATATATATATATAGATAGATATATAGATATAGATAGATATAGATAGATATAGATATAGATAGATATATAGATATATAGATATATAGATATATAGATATATATATTTAATTATTTACAAACACGCATAGATTCCGGGCAATGGTCGTTCATAGAATGATCTTCGTTGATGGCCGAAGAAGCCAATGATTGGGCTGAAGTTTCTTCCACATACATCCACTTTTAAGTTTCTTATCACTTTCTCAGCACTTAAAAGTGATAAGAAACGATGCCGTTTCATGTATTTTTAGTGCATAGATATATAAACTGGACTATTGCACCACTTTAGGTAGACAATGTCCGGCGTTGACATCCCCAACTAACGGAATCCGGACACCCCCAACCGGATCAAGCTCCTACCAGGACCAGATAACGTTCACCTGTAACTCAGGATACGTACTGAGTGGAGACTCTCTTTTGACATGCCGAGCAGACGGAACATGGAGTAGTGCTGTTCCGACATGTACAAGTAAGCTGAGTTTGATAAATACGAGCAAGAAGTGTAACAGTTTTACGTGCCTAGCCTACACTATGGTGAAGAGAGGCATAGGGAGGAAGACGACTTTCTTTCAATCAAGTAGAAACTGACTCACGGAACCAGGGCCCACGAGCTTAGGCTAAGGCTCGTTCTCATTTAAATGTAAAGAAAATGCTGTCGCCTTCCTTTGCGACTTGATATGGAGCAAATTTAAGACAAAACTAGAGTTCCACGAACACATATCTTCGCCAAATGAACAATTTTTTTATCAAGGTTGTTGTTTTTGAAATGTTGTTAATTTTGGGAAATAGATATTTAATAAAATGCTTTTGTAATGTGAGTTTTTTAAATTTATGTGTCTTGTTTTGGAATGCAGTGAATTCATATTATTTGTGTATCTTTATATGCATTTGAAATGCTGGCATAGCTTTTGGTATGTCTGTTTGTGTCTGTCTGTCTGTGTTTTTTGGCATTTTGTGGTCAGCATAACTTAAGTATCTTTGGATGGACTGCAATGATATTTGGTATGTGGTATCTTTTTACTTGGACATGGTATGGTTATCTTTTTTTGTCGGTAGGTTGCAGGAACGTTGGATTTACATGATATTTTGCATATTCAATTTGTTACTTTTGGTAGAGATGTACATTTTAAATTGTCAATTATGCAAAGTTGGAGTTAATCATCATCATCATCATCTTTCCTCCTCTTGCGAGGTGATGCAAACGAAGTTGGCCTTCCAGAATTGCCTGTCCTTCATCGCCGTAAGAAGGCCTTTCCCCTCCAGTCCTGTTTCTTCCTCAATGAGCTTCTTGAGAGTTGAGCTTGGACGACCGACTCTTCTCTTAGTGTCGGGGGACCACAACAATAGTCTACCAGCTGGTTCGTTGGCTCGTGCCACGTGACCCGCAAGGCACAGCCGACGCTGTTTCACTTTTGTAGAAACTTTTGGTAGTGGTCCGTACAACTGTTTGTTTGTAGTATGTTTCCACCATGGACAGTTGTAGACTAGTTGTAGTGGAGTTAATTAGCATGCTTATTTTGGATGATCTTACTAGTAGGCACCCAGAGCAGTTTTTAATGCATTAAAATGGGGAATATTGTGGATGAGACAATTGGTACGATATTGACATTTACTTCACCATACTAGCACATCTGTATCATTATTTCGTACTTTCAGCGTTTAAAAGGACGCACAAACATGCCGCAAACGAACCCATTTGATTTATTAGGTCCTTCAATAAATCAGCACAGGATCGAGGCACTAACGGTTTCCCGTCGGTACTTTTCGGAGCTTTTCAAACGTGTGAGGTCACCGAGCGAATTGAATCTGATTCGCCCGTTCGCAAATCGAAACCTTATTCGAACAAGTGATGATATCTCCGGATGCGTTCGGGACTCATCGGTCATGTTTCTTGTCATGGATGTGTCCCAGACCATGCTTTTGAAACTATTAGTCTTGGGTTTCAGGACTATTCTTAAAATGAAGTATTTGTAAAGTAACAGAATGACTCCGATTTTCACCTATGTTATGTAAAACCCAGTCTAGCTAGAGGATACTCCTTTATCATTGTATTTTATGAAAAGGTTTTATATCGGTAAGATTTTCTAATGTTATTCAGGTAATATGGCATTACTAGTACATATGTAATGTATGCACGCCCGGATGATGATAAGTACATGTATACTAGACTAGTCTGAAAACTGATAAGTATATGTTGAATATATGGAGATAGTCTTCGGAATGTAGATAAATTTAGATTAGTGACTGAATGCCTGTTTGTAAAGGTGTTTGAACTCAGTTTGAGTCTTTTTCTAATCAGGAACCAACAGTACAGAAGTTGATACATTTACATTCATTATACGTGCGTGTAGTGCTGTTTTAGAGTCAAAATGATACATTTTACTAATTGTTAGACTGGAAGTATCAAAGAAAACACCACTGTGTGATTTCCTAGGTCAATCTAGCAGTTTGGGAGGCTCAAGGGTTGGTTGTCAAGTCCTGCCAAAATAATGTAATTAACACTGTGGCTGTCTGGGCCAGATTTTACGCTACTGCCAGAGCCAACTCCCAGGAGCCTACAGTGGCTAGAGGCAAACCGCGCCCAGGCTGAAGCGCCTGATGCGGGTTAATATGGCGTGACCACCCCCACTAGCTAGCTGTCAGGGGTCCTTGTAGGCGACCTATTGACCTACATCTAAAGACACCAGCTGTGGTGCAGATGTATGTACCAACCCAGATATGTTTCTGCAACTGCACTTTATTAAATTTCCCTAAATATTATATTAAATAGATAGTGATTTACATAATTTTCATCTCATTATGTTCATAATTACCCAAAGTAACTACCTACCAAAAACAAAGAATATCCTACAATCCCCTCTGGAGTTATCCTTCGCAAAAGTTACAAACTATAAGACCCACTGCAGTTCCAAACAAGCTGCTAGGGGGCCCAAAATTACACCATTTACTCCTAGTCCCAACAGCTATCCACCACTTAAAAATCATGAACCTGGCACTTCTGGAAAATTTAGGCGGAAACTTTGACGCTCACTTGCAGTACCAAAACAAGTCGCCAGGAGGCCCATTATCGAACTTGACCTTCCTTTCTGTGTCCCCTACCTATCGACCAAATATCATTAGCATCCATCTAGAACATCTCGAGTTATCTTGCTTACAGACAAACGCACTTACATACAAAGCCAGCTACAGCACCATAGGTAAAAGCTAGCTTAACCATTCTCGCACATGACAATCCTTTCCACAACCGCTACACACCTGCCAAATATCGTGGAAATCGCCCAGCTGCGTTTTGACTTATGCTTCCCGAAAAAAACACGAAAACAATAATAACTTCGCTACTGTACCGTAGGAAAACGCCAGGTAAACCATTTTCAAACTAGGCATGTCTTTTGACAACCTCTACACACCTGCAAAAAATCAAAAAGTTCCAACCACAATTTCTCGACTTATATGCTGTTGACCTACATACAGACCCAAGTCGGCAAAATCATAATCTTCGCTGGCGAAGATAATCACTGGTTCCTTCGTTTTTCATGAATCCCTGTATTCTTAAAAAAAAAGATGCACCACAACATTCATATTCGTTGATGGCTTGGAAGATTTTCATAGCCTCGGGTGGGATTTCACCCCCTTAGAAATGGCTGTCGCCTGCGAAGAAACGAAGAATGCATATAGAAGCCCAAAATGTAACGATTCAGTTCACAGATAGATTGTTCGGCGCAGCTGAAACCATGCAGCTACCCAGGCCCTCTGTCCGATCACGTCAGATCGCTACGTATACTGTCACTGATCTTGGAGGCTGTGTGAGGTGGTTTATGCCTGTCGCCAAATTCGGTAACGTTACCACCACGAGTCGAGTACGATGGTTGCCACGGTTATATTATCCACGTATAAGACTAGAAATGACCGTTTTTGTGACGCTTTACGGTTTTTATAGATTTCTAAAGAAACAAGAAAAAGCTTTTTTATGCCATTTGTATCCCACCTTGCTTACAAAATTGTGTACAGAAATGACTGTAACAAACGTTACCATTTTTCGATGTTTTCTAGCTTTCTATTTGACCTGGTGTAATAAAAGCTGCCCACTTTTTACTCGTCCGTAGGGACATCCACTTATAATTGAATAATGTAGTCAATAAGGCAAGTCCTTTCGAGGAAAAAGGATAAAGTCTACTGTTGTAACAAACGTTACCGGTGACGTTTGTTACCTGCCCTGTAATGCATTTATAACCAATGGGACCGAAAATTATAAGTTTCCATTTTTTTGGCTATGGTTCAAAGAGGAATTTTTCTAAACAACTAGGTAGTTTTCACTAAAAATAAAGCCGATTTATTTTTTCGAGCAAAAAAATGCCATCTTTTTACATTTCAATGAGAGCGAATGTGACGTCACATTTCCAAACTGGGGCCCAGCCGGAAACAGAAATGTATATGTATACATATACGCAAATAATGCATATGCTCATGACTTTTTTCGTCTTGTGTGGTTTGTTGCCTTTTACATCATGTTTTTCGTTCCCGAAAGCTGCCCAGTCAGGTCTCAGTTAGGAAATATGACGTAAGCAGTTTCAAATTAAAAGAAAACTACACTTTCTAGTGCCCCATTCAATGTCTAAAAGTGCTTTTCTGCATCGATCATCGATCGGACGCATTTCTTTTGGGTAATTGTATTCCCACGATTCTAGTTGGACAATGTCCGAGCCTGGCAGCCCCTACGAATGGACAACGGGATAACATCGGAGTGAACTCCTTCCAAACCACGGTCACCTTCACTTGCAACTCAGGGTACCAATTGGTCGGCGCATCCAGCGCAACGTGCCAGGCTGATCTTACATGGAGTGCAACAGTTCCAACATGTCAACGTAAGATCAATTCAAACCCAATGTATTAAAATACCCTACAGACATTACAAGATATATATCATCATTGAATCTCAGTACTGTCCCAAGAAGACCAGTCGATAAAATCTGGTCTATTTGGACAGGAAGATTATCTATAAAGGGCCACCAGAAAATGGTGATGCACCTTATGTAGAGGTGGCATTTGGACAGGTTTAACTGTGTATCAAATTAATCTCTCTTTGCATTATCTAATATAACAGTTATATAAGACATTTTACAGTCTGTAAAGGGTGTCATTCATAAAATTTACTTGCTGTGGCCTTATCGATATTTTTGTTACCCCAGCCGTACCGTGCCCGGCTCTGACGGCTCCGGCGAACGGAGCATTTAATCCAACCGGTCCTGCATCGTACCAAGACGAGGTCCGGTTCACTTGCAACCTGGGCTACCAGCTGAACGGAGCTTCCAGTATTATCTGCCAAGCTGACCGAACATGGAGTGCATTTGTTCCGACATGCACAGGTACATATCAAAATTAATTACAAATGCACTCATATATTTACCTTATAGTGGGTGATTGAATTGTTTATTTACGCGTAGTAAATGCAATTAACAAAAGGTATTTTCTCTCATGTTTGTTTCGCACAAAAAGACACTGCTAACAGGAGACGTTTAAAACACAAAGACGAGATGAAGGTTAAAAAAACACCTCGGTCAGTCCTTCATCAGATAAACAGAGATCCTTAGGCCGCAATGTTAAAAAAGTGCTATGCATCAGCTTTTCAAGATTTCAACTATTGCACAGATGACGTCGTATACTACACATGTGATCTAGTGATCAGGTCTATATCTAAAACAAGAAAGAAAGCATTGTGATTATTACTTCCCATTCTACACCGTTTCGAAAATCCGTAGGTAAGTACTAAAAAAACAGGGTGACCTGTGTGGGTCAAGTTCCCCATTACACGAAATCTAAAGACATTGTCAAAATGTAAGATGAGGAATTCCTTCATATTTCGATTAGAAAGAAGCTAATATCTAATTTTGGACAGAGCTAGTTGATACACGCACCACAGGTGACAGTTCAATTCCCCATGTTTTTTTTCTCTCTCACCTAATGTTACTGGGTGTCACCTGAAAATTAATTATCAGTGATTTGAATTTTGATGCACATTCATAAAAGAATTAATACTTACTAACCATGCCCCGAAATTTCAGTGAACACCTTAGTATGGCTGAGAACATAATCATCATCCCTGACAGCTGTCTTAAAAAATTAAATTTTCAACAGATGCATACTAGTATACATTAATTGATCATTGTAGGCTGTATTTCTGTTTTATGATTATGACATGTACCTCGGGTAGTAAGAGCATCAACGAGCAATAAAGACCATTCATTCATTCATCCATCATTCATTCTTTCATTTTATTTATTTTATTCATTTTATTCATTTCATTCATTTTATTCATTTTATTCATTTTATTCATTTTATTCATTTTATTCATTTTATTCATTTTATTCATTTTATTCATTTTATTCACATATTTTCATTATATATTAGTTCACTTCTTATGTTTTAGTTGTACAGTGCCCAGCGTTGACTGCTCCAACGAACGGAGCGCTGACTCCTACAGGGACTTCATCCTATAACACCATGATCACCTTCAGTTGTAACACTGGATACGACCGGAGAGGCGCTGAAACTACGACGTGCCAAGCTGACGGATCATGGAGTAACGCTGTTCCAACATGCACGCGTAAGTTGACTTTGACTTTGAAGTTTACTTTGAATTTGGTCTATGATATAAATTTCCGTCAAACTAACCAGATATTTACTCAAAGACAACTTAGTTTGCCTTTTTTCCGGTTGGCAATTTGAGTTCCTTACGGTAGGATGTTGTTTACCATCCATGGAAATAGTCTAAGTTATTTTTCGTCGATATTGACAAAATGATTTCACCAAGAAAATTCCTTTTTAGCTGTGACATGTCCAACGCTGGCTGCCCCAGTAAACGGCGCATGGACTCCTACTGGAGCAAACTCTTACCAGAACACGGTTACGATAAACTGTGACTCGGGATACGTACCTGACGGGGTCTCCAGTATCACGTGCCAGGCAGATCGCACGTGGAGTGGCGTCATTCCCACATGTAGACGTAAGTCGACTATTTTTGAAACTACGTACTGCATTAAAATTGCCTACCTACAGGCACATTACACTAAATGACCTCGTAACCTGGCAGATACGTACATGGATTTTTTCCCCATATTTTGGCTGATACAGGTGGGTCCGGCATCACACATCGTCATTCGGAACTCCGGATCCTGCAACAGATGTCGGATCCGTCTGTATCCGCAAAAAAAAACTGAAAAATCCCTGTATGCTATTTACCAGGATACTGGAACGAAATCATTTTGTGCTATGTTACTCTCCAAAAAGAAATTCGGCCCATGGACAAGGAGAAAATAGACAAAATGGAAAGCTGGATAAAATACCTAAAACACGTCAAAAACAGCCGGAGACGAACATCATCTTGGTGAATACAGTAACACCAGATGACAGAATTATTCCTTGCGACGTCATACTTTCCTTTCAATTAATCGAATTATTTTTTTTACAATTCAGTCCTTCAGTGTCCGCCATTGACAGCCCCTGTAAATGGCCAATTGACTCCGCCTGGAGCAACCTCTTACTCAGACGTGGTGCACTTCAGCTGTGACCAAGGTTACGAGCGAGTCGGTGTGACCAGTGCTACTTGCCAGGCTAACCAAACATGGAGTGCGACTACCCCAACATGCAGAGGTATACAGAAGCACGAATCATTCAATCATTTGCCTTATTATTTGCTAGCTTAACCCTATTCAGACCGGGCTTTTTGGTTATCCCTGGACCGGGGGGGGGCGCTTTTGAGGCCCTCCACTTCTAAGTCCTATAACTCTAAAACGATGTGTCGTAGGGCCACCAAGTTTTTAGGACATTATGTCGATAAAATATCTGACAATTATTTGACGTTTGACGTTACGATGACGTAAGAAGGCGTAATTATGACGTCATCAACTTGATTATATTGGCCGGACCCATGAAAAAGGGGTATTCTCAGAAAACTTCAAGTTATGCTACAAAAATGCAACAACAAGTGCAGATAACAGAATAACAATGTTTATTACGACTTGTGTTGCAAATAGCAACATCAATGACGTCAAAATATCTAAGATACGAGTAGGGCTCCGCCATATTATATCCACCACCTTGAATTTTTAGAAATAATTTTTTTGCAACAAATAATCACAAAGGGCAATGGAAATAGGCTAAATTCATTCATTTAGATGGTTTTAAAAGAAAAAATACCAGGTAATTACAAATTTAAGGGATAATTAGCTTGTTATTCTTGATCTGGCCATACGGTCCGCCATCTTGGATTTTGGGCTGATGACGTCATCAAATTAGCATAATTTATGTATGTATATATATATATAATTATGAAAGATATGCTAAATAATATAAGATTTTGTTTATATAACAAAATAGAAGTTATATAGCAAATAAATGAAAAATAGTGTTAGAACCAAAAATAGTGATTTTTGGCAAAACTGCCTGTCAACAAACGGTTGCCATGGCAACACGAAAAATGGAAAATTCGTCAAACCTCGTAAACTTGTTGCCAACAATATTTTAGGAAAACTCACAAAATTTGGTGTCTCTAGCGTAAGCCGTTCTAGCGTTATAGGACACCAAAGTTGGCGGAGGCCTCAAAAGCCCCCCCCCCCGTCTGAATAGGGTTAAGAGTGAGTGAGTGAGTGAGTGAGTGAGTGAGTGAGTGAGTGAGTGAGTGAGTGAGTGAGTGAGTGAGTGAGTGAGTGAGTGAGTGAGTGAGTGAGTGAGTGAGTGAGTGAGTGAGTGAGTGATTGTACACGTAATCAAAGTAACAGGTGCGGATATGATATTATTAACTCTATCAAAGACTTAAATATGACAATGAATTTTTATTCGAACTTTTTGATACGACAGTGAGGTCGTGTAGCGTAATCGGCAGCGCTTTGGGCTCAGGCCCAAGAGGTCCCGAGTTCGAAACTTGTCATGTCAACAGTCGCATGCCCTTCAGAAAGGCATGCGCAATTTACACACGTACGACTTTCCTCACTTCACTAAGGTTAAAAAAATAGTACCTAGCTTCGGCTAGGGCCGTCCCTCGGATAGGATGTTAAATGGGGGTCCGCACGTTTTCTTCATTCATATCATTCTATGTTTTTAGTTGTGCAATGTCCGTTGTTATCGCCCCCACTGAACGGAGCGCTGACTCCTGCCGGATTGACCTCCTACCAGGACCGGGTAACGTTCAGCTGCATCCGGGGATACGTACTGAGCGACGTCGCCGTTGTGACGTGCCGAGCTGACGGGACATGGAGCCACGTCCCAACATGCAGCCGTAAGATGACGTAAAAGCTATAACATATACATTGCAACAATTAGCTTATTTACCTGTGATAGATTATCATCATGAACGACTGATTCCTGTTTTCAGCAATCATAGAGTCAATTTTATACTTTAGTCCTAGCACAGAGTTATACACAGATCT
>NW_023365750.1:159310-162201 GCF_000003815.2 Branchiostoma floridae
GCCGTTGTAGATAATTTTTAAAATATGCTATATTATAGTCCATCTAAAAGCGGTAATTTTGTGAAGCTGACGATTGCGAGATAACTAAATACTTAATAAGCATATTACAATATATTGTACAGTTACATGTACAGGCATGGATTTGATAAATTCTGTACACATAAAATATTCTAAAATCTATCAGCTAAATAAACATTGGCATTACATTTTGCGAGAATAATTCGAGACAGCATTTGGTTGTTTCAGCCTTGCAATGTCCAATACTGAGAGCTCCAAACAATGGATCTCTGAGCACTGAAGCGACCTCCTACCAGACTGTGGTCACGTTCACTTGTGATTTGGGCTACGAAAGGGTCGGCGTCGCCAGTGCTACCTGCCAGTCCGACCACACTTGGAGTGATCCCGTTGCTACATGCAGTGGTAAAGATAACTTCATTTTGTAGCCACTGTTGAAAATTTTCCTCAAGGTTCATGATTTTTTAGTAGTGGATACGTCTTGGGCAGGAAGAAGTAAGTCGTGTAAGTTTGGTCCCCCTAACGGCTTTTTTAATTGCAGGGGCCGATTGTTTTTTTTTTACTTTGAAAGGGAATAAATCAAGAAAGGTTGGACTGATTGTCATGATAGTTGGTGTGTTGATAGTTTGTATGTCTACATCATTCTCTGATTTAGTTGTTTGAGTTCAGGCCTCAAAAGACACTCCCCCCGTCCAGGATTGCCTCAAAAAGTAGGATCTGAATAGGGTTAATAAGACTCAAAATTTGCCGTACATGTTGTTCTATGCATCATTAGTATCCAAAGCCTATAAGGTTCTTTATAGGATCTATTTCATTATTACAGCAAAACCATGTCAAACGTTGTCGGCCCCAACTAACGGAGCGCTGAGTCCTGCCGCACCGCACAACTACCCTGTCACGGTTACGTTCACCTGTAACCCGGGATACGTACGGAACGGCGCTCAAACTACGGTGTGCCAAACTGACGGATTATGGAACAACCCTGTTCCAACATGCACACGTAAGGCTACTTGCAAGTTGATATCTGCAAGCGATGTTGATCTACTTGTAGTATGTAGTGAATATCTGATAAAGATAGTATCAGAATGACTGCATGCTCTTTCCATCTTTAAAATAATCAAAACTCAAAGGTTTTGTTTTGTGTATCTTTAGTACTGAAATATACCTCCTTAGTAAAAGGCCATGGAATATTTCAGACGGACAGTGTTCGACGTTGACTGCCCCAACTAACGGAGCGCTGACTCCTAGCGGAGCAACCTTCCTCGGGAATACAGTAACATTCACCTGTAACTCGGGATACGTACGGAACGGCGCTGAAACCTCGACTTGCCAAGCTGACGGATCATGGAGTAATCCTGTTCCAACATGCACACGTAAGATGACTTTCGGCTTGACATATACAATACTATCAATTTCTATTTATTTTCAGTGTGGAAAGCAGCCGTGAGATGTCAAGTTGATATGTGTTCTTAATTTCAATTATATGGTAGATTTACAATTTACACATTTAGCTTTCTTTATTCAAACCATAACGAACGCGCCTTTTTCATCTACGTCCCATGACTAATAAAGTAGCCACAGGGGCAGTCTGTCTGTCCACAAAGTTTTCTTCTTTTTTTTTTCGTGACCTAATAGATGAATTTAAAAAAAAATTGCATCTTTAGTACAGTTATGATCTCCCGTATTAAAATGCTATTGACCATTTCAGCCAGACAATGTCCGAGGTTGATGTCCCCAACGAACGGAGCGTTTAGTCCTCCCCGACCGGCATACTCCTACCCGAACCAGGTTACAGTCACATGTAACTCAGGATACCAACTGAGCGGAGTCTCTACTGTGACGTGCCGAGCTGACGGAACATGGAGCGACTATGTTCCAACATGCACACGTAAGGCGACTTGTAAGTTCGTATATGCCAGCTATGTCCAGCTAATTTTAGCATAAAGACATTCACCAGATAGTAAAAAGAAAGCATTAGAAGAAATGAGATAATTTGTTCTGTGTTGAAAACATTGTAAGTAAGCATAGCTTTAAACATTTGTCGTTTTTACACCTACAGTACAGAGGCAGAGATGCCTGTAATGGGTTATTGACTATTTTAGCGATACAATGTGCGCCGTTGACGGCCCCAACTAACGGAGGTCTGAGTCTGTCCGGACCGTACTCTTACCCGAGCACGGTTACAGTCAGCTGTAACTCTGGATACAAACGGATGAGCGGAGTATCTCATGTAACGTGTCAAGCTGATGGAACATGGAACAGCCCTGTTGGAACATGCACAGGGAAGACATCTATTAAGTTCCTGTATGCTATTTTTTTCTTCCGTAAATTGTATCATCAGGTTGGGAGATCAATATCAAAATCAATTTAACAGTCTTCTTTGTCAGTAAGTGTTTTGATTACCATCTGTCGCCTTTATCGTTACAAATGAAACAAATAGTATCGGTGCTATGCTAAGTATAGATTGACTCAATATTTTCTATATGATTATAAAAAAAATGGAAATTCATTTTCACTGAACAGAGATGGTGGGTGTTATAAGATTACTGGCACGTTTGGCCAATTGGTGACGCCACACATCCACAAGATCACGTGTTGATCATGATAAAGATTACGTGTTTGTAGCTTCCACGAATTTACGTTCTGAAGTGATTCGTCATCAGTAGTGGTCGTTGAAAATTTGATTCGTGAAAACATTTAAACACGTTATCTTGTAACTGCATGGCGTCAGCAATTGGTCAAATGTGTCAGGAATCTTATAACACCCACCGCCTCTTTTCAGTGGTGATTTAAGTACCATTGTCTTCTGAACATGTTGAAAATAGAAAGTTGATAGGTATTATGCCCATTAACTCACTAAGTCTTTTTGCTTTGTT
>NW_023365750.1:162360-163772 GCF_000003815.2 Branchiostoma floridae
AAAAAGCAGTCTCAGGCAACTGGATATGATTTTGAAACGGTAGACGTTCAAACACATTTCTTAGTTTCCACCAGTGACAGTGTCTTTTGGCGTATCTTATTACCCGAATGTCCAATGTTTATCGCCGTAAAGAACATATAACGTGTTTATGCAAAATTGTTATATTCAATCGTCCACTAAAAAGTTCTGGAATGCCAAATTATCTTCTCATTAGTTGTTTTACTTTACATTCAAGACAATGTGATAAGAGATTGTAAATTATAGTTCATGTGTGTTGGTTGTTATTTTATTTCTTTTAATTCACAAAATTATTAGAAAACTAGTTAACAGCTAGTAGTTCTGTCAGAAATAACAGCTTAACATTTAATTTGCTTCATATTCATAAATCTATCATAAGAACGTCTAAATTCAGTTGCTGGACAACTAAGGCTTCACTCTTCTGCACTGTTACAGCGGAGGCAGTTTACGAAGACGTCCGCAAACCAGGAAGGGCGGTGTCTCAGCGATCCGGAACCGGAAGTGACGTTTACTCCTTTCCCATGGCACCTTTGCCCGTGCCTCCACTTCCGGTCCAACCTAGCGGCCATTAGCAGGAGCTGCACCCCGACCAATCGAATGGGGACATCCCTCGCGAATGTGCACACTCCTCTAGAAAATAGGACACTCCTCGGCTTTCAAGGGGACGCTCCTCTTGGAAAGGGGATGTTTCTCCCTCAATTAGGGGACGCTCCTCCGGAAATGGTATGGTCATCGGGCATAGGGGACGTCCCTCCAACACCCCCGCCGGCCCGTGGAATCGGCCGAAAACCCGACAAATCCCTTTCTAGTTCATCTAAATCACAACATCCAAAACTTTAACCCCGCCAGTGCTCTCGACAAACGTCACACCTCGCCAGGTAATGATAGTTTTTTTATCAAAAATTGAGGCATGTTGGAAAAAAAGCCGCCCGCGCGGCAGAACATCACCAGTCTTCAGTGTTAAAATGGCGGCGTACCGCACGCCCGGCAAGCAAAACATCGAGTTTTAGCCTAAATATCCGCGTGCTTGTCGAGTTTTAAGGCCTCTCTCCCCAACACACGTACATGGGAGAAGTTTCTAACACGATGTCAGACGTAGTTATTCGGGATTTTTTGTACAACGCGCCTACATGGCCAGATACCGAATACGTGTGCTTGTCGAGACTGGCTTCACTCCCCGCCACTTGATCTCCCACCGGAGCTGTGCCAAGTCAGACATCACGATACAACGTGCTCGACATATGGCCGACATTTGGGCGGCAGGAGCTATCAGATGCCGTACTTGAGTAGCAAAAGAGGAATCGGTCCACATAGGCCAATACCTCCTGGCATCGTTTCAAGCGCGGCGCTCTCTGATCTCCTTTTTGACGCAAGCCCCTATGTTCCTGAGGTTC
>NW_023365750.1:164064-171083 GCF_000003815.2 Branchiostoma floridae
TACACTGAAGACTGGGTGATGTCTGCCGCGCGGGCGGCTTTTTTCCAACATGCCTCAATTTTTAATAAAAAACTATCATGACCTGGCGAGGTGTGACGTTTGTCGAGAGCACTGGCGGGGTTAAAGTTTTGGATGTTGTGATTTAGATGAACTAGAAAGTGGATTTGTCGGGTTTTCGGCCGATTCCACGGGCCGGCGGGGGTGTTGGAGGGACGTCCCCTATGCCCGATGACCATACCATTTCCGGAGGAGCGTCCCCTAATTGAGGGAGAAACATCCCCTTTCCAAGAGGAGCGCCCCCTTGAAAGTCGAGGAGTGTCCTATTTTCTAGAGGAGTGTGCACATTCGCGAGGGATGTCCCCATTCGATTGGTCGGGGTGAGCTGAGGCCAGCGGTATACCAGAGTCTACAAAGGCACCAGCGTACAGCACCCCAACCCCCCAACTCCACCGGAGATAGAAGCGCGTTCACTATCTCTCATGATTTTTCGACGTAGTTGCTTTAAAATATCATTTTATTGTATTTTATTGGAGTCTTTGGCCGCAGGAGGGTGTCTTGTCTGTCCACATTAACTTCCAATACATAAACCTGCACATTTTTTTAATGTATTCAAGGTTAGACTTGAAACACCACAACAATCGTAAATATGCCTGAAGGCATTTTCCAAGAATGTAACATCTGACACAAATCAGTGTCATCGGCTACTTATGAGATTTGAACTTCAACAATTTCATAATAATTCATTTAACTTTTATTTTAGCTGCACATATAATGTACATTCCTAATATCCACAGCCATAACTTCAACTGTTAAGATAAAAGAAATGCAGATACAAGGCATCCTTACACGGCGGTCGGTTGCTAGGGTATTCTTTCCCGTTTCTATGCGCGTTTGACGGAGTATGGGTTACATGAGGTCTACTATTGGCGAACCGTAAAATATTTGAAGATAAATAAAGTGTTATGACAGTGAAAATGACTTTTAAAAAAGATCAAATTAGCAATTTTACATACTTTGAATCTTGTCATTTGAACTTAAATAGCTCTTTTGTATAGATTTTGCTTCCAAAGACGGTTATTTCCTGTTTTCAAGAAGGCCTTTAATTTGACCAAACTCTTGATAAGATGAGCCGCATGTGTCATCGAAAGTTGTCAATTTTTATATTTTTCGTCATCTATAAGTAAAATAAAACTTTCTGTTTTTGGGATTTTTTAATTTTTTATTTTAAGCAAAGTTATAGTCGAAAATATGCGCAAAAATGGCATTATTCGCACTTAATTTCCGATAATTCAAAATCGGAGCCGTTTTTTAAAAATCCCAAAAACAGAAATCTCGGCAAAACCGTTGCGGTCATTTTGAGCCGTCAATGACTTAATTTGGACTCTTCTTGGTCGAGATCTTAAACGATGTTTGCACGCATGTCATGCCGCACGGATAGCGGGAGGGTGTAATTGATACCGGTGTAAACAATACTAACAATGCACAAGGTCACCAACAAAAACGCCAGTAGCTTTGTTACATATTACAGAACCCCAAAAAAGTGACAGCGTAGATGTACTTTCCAGAAAATTGTTTATATTGGCGAAAAACTATATTTTTTGCCTGGTTCAAGGTAGTTGGGGGAAAAGGGGCCAGAAAGCACTGTTTTACCCGCAATGGCCGCAGATGACTTAAATAGAACACGGGTTCGGTTCGAATTACGGCAGATGGAACATCATACAAGAACGTTCGAATTC
This sequence comes from Branchiostoma floridae, assembly GCF_000003815.2. Taxonomy (NCBI): domain Eukaryota; kingdom Metazoa; phylum Chordata; class Leptocardii; order Amphioxiformes; family Branchiostomatidae; genus Branchiostoma; species Branchiostoma floridae. Next base: position 165,801 of record NW_023365750.1, read on the forward strand.
GGCTGGACATGGGAGGTTTTGAGCCCGAATTTGACCACCGTGTTAACGGATACCTACCTTAAAGTTTATAACTATTAAGAGGGAGGGATTTAGACACCCAGCCTTGATTGATGATATTACTGCTAAAGCCATTTTACATGATTTGCTCGGCACATATAAAATACAGGGCGAAAGGTTTTGGGTTTCTATGTAGTCAATAACGTTTTTAACCAGGCTCATATTTTGTCGAATAAACCTTTCTTCGATATTGAATGTTTATTTGCAATTTCATACCCGGAGGCTAATTGCAAGCACAGGGAACATACATGTGACAATAGATAGCAATAGATATTATTGTAAAAAGAGACTTGGCTACAGATGCATCAAAACCTATAACACATTACCAAACACAATGACATCAAGCAACCACTTTGATTTTAAATCAAGGATCAGATATCTAGCGAACACACGAGACAAAAGACAACCCTTGAACTTATGGTGGTAACAATTTTAAGTTTTCAGTATATCTAAGTTCGATATTTATGTTTTTTTATTATAATGACTTACTTTTGATTTGATCTGTGTTCATTCAACTAAGTTAAGTTCTCCTGCTATTCATTTTTGTAATGTATGATAACTTTGGTTTCTTTATTTTCACCTCTGACCTCTGCTTATCATTTCACGCTAAATTATCTGCATTTGTTGTTAAGTTGTTTTCATTTCATGCATTTCATTTATATCTTATTATGTATGTATGACTCCAGGAAGAGTAGTGTCCGACAATGTACACTAATGGAGATCGGAATAAAACAAACAAACAAACTGCTTGATAAATGCAGCTTAATCGTGGTCAATCAATTTACTTTTTCAGTCTTTTTGCATATACAAGGGCACATATGAGTGGGGTTATAAAAGCGTGTATATGAAGCTTTAGGTACGTTCGGTATTGCACCCATTTCGGCGCATCACGCCATATTTTGCCGTCGCCGCATGCAGCTCGACGCCGCCATTTTGAATATCCCGCTTAACTTTTGATGTGATTCAGGCAGCGGTGGGCCGTTTTGCATGAAAAGGCTGCGTGTCCCATATAAGATTTCCCGTACTGATTTGTGAGAACAAGAAATTATAACATGCAGATGCTTAGACGCCCCTGATTGTAAGGTCCTTATTCAGAAGTGATTATGCAGCACATCGCTGTGATCGTGTTAGATCAAAACACACAAATTAAAGCGTATAAGATTCGTTGACAGCTCAGTACAATAGCTCTGTTGTCTGCGGTCCCCACCCTACAGAAATTGTGGACGGTTGACTGCCTAAAGCTATTATGAGCGGTCATGTGATTTGTGTAACAAGACGTGTTAAAAGTTTATTATTGGGGTCTAATTTTAGATTAAAACATTACATATTCAACATCAAAACTAACTGCTGTGAGCTGCATTAAAAAAAAAACACCAAAGATTTTGTACGGTATATGGTACAAAAAGCTGTTGTTGTTGTGTCTTGGACTGAAAACGTACCATGTGATGACTTACTTTTTGATGAACGATACAGCGCCTGCGGGATATTCTGAGGCCAAGTAAAATGTATATAATGGATGACAGCTCTACACATTTAACTAATATTCAACAAATTGAAAATAGTTATGGTTGCGGTAGGCGTACAGAGACAATGGTGGAAGGTGAAAAAGAATTGGCAAACGCACTCAGTATCATACACACACACACACACACACACATCTACATGCAAAATACACACTTGCACGCACACGCACATCAAAGACCTACATACACATTCTCATAGATATATTGGTCTACCGCGCAAAGTTTGTATATTATGTGTGTGTGTGTGTGTGTGTGTGTGTGTGCGTGTAATTAATATGTATGGGTGTTTGTTCAAACGCAACTTATGCCCCCCCCCCCCCTGCAAACAAACACACATGCGAGCTTCACATGTCACTTTTATCGGACCAGTAAATCAGTGAAAATTATTTAACTTTAAAAACCTTGGAACAGTACTTTCATTGTTGTACAGAAATAATTTTGAATAAATGATCGCTGTAAACAAACTGCGTTCACCTTTGAACTTTGACTCCGAGTAATGTTGACGGAAGTCCCCGTAAACTTCAAGTTTCATTCTTCCTCAAGAAATGCATGCGTATTAAACGGACGTGCATCCAAAATAACTGCATTTTGAAATTACTATTGCCGGCGTCAGGACGTCAATTCATAACGTCATATAAAATTTGAAAACGTGAAATACGTACACACAAACAATTCAAATAGTATGATGACCCTGAAGATGCCCGCGGCGCTTGCCGATTCAATACGAAGTTATGTGACCCCATGACCTTCAGATTTAGGCACACAATTTAGCCAGGTATTTAAAGGTTACACAAGGAAACGGCACGCGTTCATATGCAGGTTTTTATGTTCACGTTCCAAGAGGAAGACAACGTTCTTGCGTGAGTGTTCTGGAGATACGACATATCTAGTCGGATAGGACTTACATCTTCACGTTGTGTGTCGGATCCTTTAAACGTAAAGTTGTTCACTTATACGAGTACACAATGAAGTTTGCCCTTGGGATAGTTGGCACACTCATGGTGGCTGATTTTAGCCTTGGTAAGTACAAATGTGTTTACTGACTTTAGTCAACTGTTATAAACCCCACTTTTATAGTCAACTGTAGTAAACCCAACTTTTAGCCAACTGTAAAAAATCCCACGGTTTTGGTTGTTTGCAACTCTGTCACTATTGACAACCGGTGTTACATTTTTTATTCCAACTCTAATGCGAGATACACATCTCTTTTACAGTCTTTTCTTCAATCGGTTGCTGTGTACTGCGCAACCATAATGCCTACAAGCACTAGTAATATCTGTTGCCTTGTTACATGTCCCCAAGCCCTGTTGGCTTCCCTTCCAACAAAGGCTTACCAAGTCGAATTAGGAGCATTCATGTGACATTTGTGAATGTTTCTTACATTTCTTGTGAATCATTGCTTCTTTAACCCCCCCCCCCCCGATGTCAGATAGCCTATGTATTGACCTGTAACTCTCATGTGTTAAGTACAAACGTTCTGAAGTGTCTTGTTGGATCTTAAATCCCTTAGCAAGACCATCAAGGCGTCCTTTGTCACTGATCGCCTGACTGTAAATAATGCAATTGTGCACCTATCCGTGGTCTATACGTGCCTTTCACCGATCACAGATAACGCAGTGTCTATATGTACATTCAATATAGTAATAGAGTAAACAATAACGGATGTAGTTAGATAGCACTAAAACCATCTGTTTCATACTGAACATTAATCGGATAAATGTATTGCTTTCTTACAGTTTTCTGCCAAACGATTCCACCTGCATTACGTAAGTACCTGAATACTTCATATCTTATTATCCTGGGATAGAACATTGATGACATCGTTTTTTTCACGATTACGTTGATCTACAGCGGTTGAAAAGCCATTTGCTTTATACGACCCTTAGTTTTATCCATATCAGTCGCAACTAACTGGAGTGCATACTTTTTTTCATTGAATGGCTTTAAATTTGACACAAAGGAATTCTTGAGACTGAAATGAATATCTCAATTTGGTGTTAGTATTCAATATAATGTGAACCAAGTTGACTATGTATCTAAGTATATATCCTGGATAACCAACCTAAGGCGTAAGACATCAGCTGAATAGAAGGCGACAATATCCTTGGAAGTATTTCAGACTATTAGATTTGACTCGTACCCACACACAGTTTCTGTAGTAAGCTTAACACATGTATAATGGAATTTCATGATGGTTATGTTACGTGCAATTAACTATTTCCGACCTTTTAAAATGTCTCCTTTACAGCTACAGTTTCCACGATACGGTATGTTGTGATAGTTAGAGTCAGTTGTACCCAAAGCCGTTGGGACTCCTTTTTCCATCAATCTAGGGAAACGAAACTTGTACATTTTTTTAGTGCTGAAAAAGACGCGTGTTAAACTTCGTTTCGGTAGTCTATAGAAATCGAACCATTAATCAACGCAACGCATGTTCAATATCATAACGATCACTCTGAATTCAACTCGTATACCTCACTCAACTTTAGCAACAAATAAAACTGATTTGATTTTATGTATAGAAATATTTATGTGGCTAATATAGATATACATTTTGATACGTGTGCTGTTTTGACTCTCCTTAAACATCTAAAAGTGGGGCAGAGATATTCTTTACATTACATTAGCGTCCCGTGTGTTGTGCTGCTTTTTGCTTATAACGGACAACCAATGGTATGGCCATATTGAAATCAAACTTATAAACATCTAAACAACACGTTGATATACTTCGGTCACAAAAATATCTACTTACACTGGTACCCTTCAAATAATTTCTAAACCCCAGTCATTCCACAAAAAATGTGCTTGTAACAAAACCACTTGCATCTGATTAACATTCTGACATCCCTAGCAAGTACGTATACGACTTTATTGTAATTTTAAGTGTCCATTTCATAACGCTTCTTGAGTTCTATATCCCAATGTCAGTGATGAAAGGGTGTTTTTCAGCAAAAGAATCGTTTTTCAATGTATGAACGACATCAAACATTTTTATCTTATTTTCTTTAGCCGTCACCTGTCCTTATCCAGTAGACCTGGTCTTCCTCATGGACAGCTCGGAAAGTTATAGAACAAGCGGTTTCGAGGATGCAAAGACATTCGTCCAGAATGTAGTCAACTATTTCAGACTCGGAGAAAACGACACAAGGGTCGGTGTTGTCACGTTTAGCAACCGTGATGAGCAAGTCACACGCGTGAAGCTGAATGAAAATTACACAAGAGTTGAGCTCTTAACTGAGATTCGCAACATTCCTTACGACAGAGGTCACACCTTTACTGGCCTTGGTCTCGATCACGTGCGCAATAATTCATTTCTCGAGGTGAACGGACGGCGGACTGATACTCTCGACTTTTTGATCGTAATTACTGACGATTTATCTGAGGATGACGTCACCCGTCCGGCACAGCTGTTACACCAGATGGGCATCACCGTGTTCGTTGTGGGAGTTGGTGACCAAAACATTTTTAGTAATTCTTATCTAGAGTCTATTGCTGGTGACCCTAGCAGGGTATTCAGGCTGACAAACGACCATTATGGCCTTACGGACGTCACGCTTACTAAATCTATAAGAGAGTCTATTTGTAACGGTGAGTAATATGCGGATGCTGGTTCCTTATATATGCTCTGCCCATGTATACCTGTCGTTTTTAATTTAAGTATAGACATTCCACATTGGGGTCTTTTGACAGTTGATGGCATTTT